>NW_007231845.1:0-18788 GCF_000164805.1 Carlito syrichta | reverse complement strand
TACATTTTCACTAAACTTTGTAAGCTCAGACCGAGGATCTAGACAATCCCTAACCGAATTCCATAAGCTAAATATTTCTACCGGGACTTTTGAAGGCTCATGAGTAGTATAATAAGCCTGTAATTTTTCCCCAACCTTCTGCCAAGTTTCACTATTCACAGTTCCCTCTTCAGGGAACCAAGGACACACTCCAGTTATAAAAGCTAAAAATTTACCAAGTTGAGGTTTCCCTACTTTAGTGCTGCGCGTTCGCAGCATGTGTTGCAACATTTCCACAAATATGTCTTTACTGTTGCTTTGTCCCATTTTCACTCCCTAAAGATTATTGAATACACCGTCTTACCTTATTTTATAATCCGGCCAGATTCTTCTTCACATCGACAGTGGTCTCTCACTGTGTCCCTCGTTTTCAGGTCCCTTGTTCGGGTGCCACCTGTCCGGACCATCCAGAGTTAACGGGGTACCTGAAAGAGGGAGTGGAGACTAAAAGGAATACAAGACTCCTTTAGCTGCAAAGGGAGGGCACCGGGGCTAGTCCCCGACTGACCCCGTTTCTCTTTATTCCAAAGTTTATAAACAAGCACATTACAACCAGGCATTCAGACTTCTCCAATCTTCAACATTAAACTTCCCCTCTATCAAGAAGTGTCTGTACCCAGGCTCAGACGATTTTGTCCACATTTCATATTAGTTTTGTCCTTGACCAGCACTTTCTGTACTTTGAAAGACACATACTATTCTTATCTGGACTCTCCTTTTCTAGGTAGACAGTTTCATGCTTTAACTATTTAGTCCCCGACAGATTGTGAATCTAACAATAGAGATCCAAAATTTCTTATTTTCCAAGAAAGTATGCAAGAACTGCTAACTCATGCCTCCATATATAACAATATGACTTTCTTAATTTTAAAGGATAGAAGTAATCCATCGGTCTTAGGAACCGAAAAATTGGTGCAACTCCAAATAAAAGTAATAAATTTATTTTCATCCTCCATCTTCCTCTCACTTACACTTTTAATTATCCCTTTTATTATTACAACAACTAAAAAATATAACAGCTACACATACCCCTGCTACGTAAAAAACTCTATTGCCTGCGCATTCATAACAAGCTTAATCCCAATAACCATATTCTTATATATAATTCAAGAAACAGTCATTTCTAACTGACACTAGATAACTATCCAAACTATAAAATTCTCCCTAAGCTTCAAAATAGACTATTTCTCCATAATTTTTATACCAGTAACACTTTTCGTTACATGATCCATCATAGAGTTCTCAATATGATATATACACTCAGACCCCAATATCAACCGCTTCTTTAAATATTTATTACTATTCCTCATCACCATACTAATTTTAGTTACCGCCAACAACCTATTCCAACTTTTCATTAGATGAGGAGTCGGTATCATATCTTTTCTCCTCATTGGATGGTGATATGGACGAACAGATGCAAACACAGCAGCCCTACAAGCAATTCTTTATAACCGTATTGGAGATATTGGCTTCATTTTAGCTATAGCATGATTCCTAACTTACTCCAATTCATGAGAATTTCAACAAATATTTATCATTACCCCAGACTCCAACACACTCCCTTTACTAGGCCTTCTCCTAGCAGCTGCAGGAAAATCTGCACAATTTGGACTCCACCCATGACTTCCCTCTGCCATAGAAGGTCCAACCCCCGTTTCCGCCCTACTCCACTCAAGCACTATAGTTGTAGCCGGAGTTTTTCTACTAATCCGATTTTACCACCTCTTAGAAACAAACAAAATAATCCAAACCATTACATTATGCTTAGGAACTATTACCACCCTATTTGCAGCAATCTGCGCTCTACACAAAAGGACATTAAAAAAATCGTCGCATTCTCTACCTCCAGCCAACTAGGCCTTATAATAGTAACTATCGGCATTAACCAACCCCACCTAGCATTCCTCCATATCTGTACCCACGCCTTCCTTAAAGCCATACTCTTCATATGTTCAGGGTCTATTATCCATAGCCTAAACGACGAACGAGATATTCGCAAAATAGGAGGCCTACTTATAACTTTACCCTTCACTTCCTCCTCACTACTTATCGGAAGCCTTGCTCTCACAGGCATTCCCTTCCTCACAGGCTTCTATTTTAAAGACCTTATCATTGAAGCTGCCAACATTTCATATACCAATGCCTGAGCCCTCTCGATTACACTACTTGCGACATCCCTAACAGCCGTGTACAGCACCCGCATTATTTTCTTCGCACTCCTAGGCCAACCCCGCTTCCCAACTTTAACAGACATCAACGAAAATAATCCTCTCCTAATTAATCCTTTTAAACGCCTAGCCCTAGGCAGCATCTTCGCGGGGGTTTCTTATCTCAAATTCTATCCCTCCCATAATAACCCCACAAATAGCCATATCCTTATACCTAAAATTCTCAGCACTTATCGTCACCATCCTAGGATTTACACTAGCAATAGAACTCAATAACCTTACATACTTCCTCAAACTTAAATACCCTACCCAACCCCTCCTATTTTCTAATTTGCTAGGCTTTTTCCCAATTACAATTCACCGCCTATACCCTCTCATGAAATTATATGTTAGTCAAAGCATAGCATCCTCACTTCTAGATCTCCTCTGATTAGAAAAAACAATACCAAAAAAACACGGCTAAAACTCACATACACACATCCACAATTTCCTCTAACCAATCAGGCATAATTAAACTGTACTTTTTATCCTTTCTTATTACTATGATACTTGGGATACTTCTTATTCTCTAAAAACCCAAAGTAATCTCAATCACAATAAAAATAGTAACAAACAAAGACCAACCCACAACCCCCATCAATCAACTACCATCGCTATATAAAGCTGCCACCCCCACAGAGTCTTCACGAAACAAACTGCCCTCAAAAATAACTCAATCCTCTAAACTCTTAAGTCCAATATGATCACGATATAACACCCACACAACCACAAAAAATTCTAACAATAACCCTAATAACAAGACCCCTCATATAGAAACGCTTGATCCTCAAGTCTCCAGATACTCCTCCATAGCCATCGCCGTTGTATACCCAAATACAACCAATATACCACCTAAATAAATTAAAAATACTATTAGCCCAATAAAAACTCCAAATTTAATACTATTCCACATCCAACCCCGCCACTAACAATTAAACCCAAATCCCCATAAATAGGAGAAGGTTTTGAAGAAAATCCAATAAAGCCTATTAAAAAAATTATACTCAATAAAAGCACAACGTAAGTCATTAATTTCCACAGGGACTCAAACCATGACTAATGACCTGAAAAATCATCGTTGTTATTCAACTACAAGAACCTAATGACAAACCTACGAAAAACTCACCCCCTCATAAAATTATTAACCACTCATTCATTGATCTCCCCACACCCTCTAACATCTCTGCATGATGAAACTTCGGCTCCCTCCTAGGAATTTGCCTAGGAATTCAAATCGTTACAGGACTATTCCTGGTCATACACTATACATCAGACACAACAACTACATTTTCCTCTGTAACACATATCTGCCGGGACATGAACTATGGATGAATCATGCCTTTTATTAATCTCAGGGAATTGCAATTATGTCAAAATCTGTTAAGGTGAGGAAATAAAATAGAGAAATGTTCACTTTCTAATTCAGTAGTTCTTCAATTCTTGCATAAAGATGAGCAAGACCACGCCCCTAGTAAACAGAAATTAAAATATATGTTGATGTTAAGTCAGAATTGTGAAGGGTTTACTATATAACCCTATGACAAGTTAATTTAGCTATAATTATATATAAATATTTATATATGTAAAAAATTATATATAATTATATATTGTAAGTAGGGTTAATACTTTTTAATACTACATAAAATATTATATATACAAAAACAGAGGCCTTTCGGTCAGAGAGAAAAAAGACAATTACTCATAATAAAATAAGTAACCATAGTACTGTCTTGTACTGTTTCTCTGAGTCCCAATTCACCTAGGATTTTTCATTGAAAGTCTGATGGTACTATACATAAAGGAAAGTACATAATAGGAGAATAAAATAAAACTTTTAAAATAGAACAAAACAGCTCTGATCTCATTTGGGGTTCTGGTGGTCTGCCCATTCTCTTTTCCAGAAAGAAAAAAGATTTATCTGTAGTCTGGAGTACTAGCAAATCTGTGGAGAGGAGAAGGAAGGGTTTTTATTTTTACACACTTGGATTATCTGTGGGGAGAGGGGTGTAGCTAAGATTTACTATCCTGCAATGTATCTTATGCAAATAATCCTGAATTGGTGATAAATGCCTTTGCTCAGATGCAGAAATGTGAGATATTCATGGGGAATTATCATAACCCAACAGTAGGTCTTGGGGTTTTCTAAGCTCTGCATCAGTGTGCCCTCTTAGGTGACACTTTTGCTTTTGTTGACTTCTGTGTAGAAGGTCCTGATGCCTGATTTGTGGATTAAATCCAGCCCGTGCTTACCTCCCTTTCTGAATGTAAGGATTTGAAGAGTTTTCAGAGCATTCCCCACTTTTTTAGTGTTACTTATTTTGTATTTGGCTCTTTTGTTAGAACTCAACTTAGTAACTAAGATTGTCTTCCTTTCTAGATCAGGTAAGATTGATTAACTTTCAGCCTCTTCTTTTTAACTAGCTAGTGAGCTATCCTTAAGATTCAAAGCAAATCATCCATTTTTTTATTCATTAGTTTCTTTTATTAGTAATCAATTGGTACTAGATAAGATATAGCCCCTGAGTATACAGTCCCCGCCCTGGAATTTATAGACTACTGTGAAAAGACAAACATTCCAAGTAATTGCAATGTGTTATATGTATGTACTTGAAATCTATAGCGATTGAATCAAGTGAGGTGAATTCAATTTCACCATATGAGTCAGGAAGTTTTCAAAGAGGAAATTAGCCTCAAAAGACAAAAGATATTGTCCACTTGGAAGGAAGGTGAGAATGATGAAGAAAAGGGTATTCCAAGCAGAACAGCAGCATGAGCCAAAACACGGAAGCTAAGGCAAACGTAGCACCTGGAGAATCAGGAATAATTCAGCATGCAGGAAAGGAGAGTTTGAAGAGAAGTAAGAGAAGATAGAAATACACCTAGGTGTGTGTCACATTTTGAGAGCCATAGGTGCCATACTAAAAAGATTCTGCTTATTCTTATGGACAATAGTTTTAAAACTTATTTTCTCAATAAAGAAATGCTTTCTTTGATGAAGTTGTCTTAGTTAAAACTATTTCTATAGGTAATAAGATGCTTAAAGTGATGGTGGTAGGGAATGCCTTATAATAGCTGCCCTTAATGAAGATCCATCTGACTGGGCATGGTGGCTCATGCCTATAACTCTAACACTTTGGAAGGCTGAGGCACAAGAGTCACTTGAGCTCAGGAGTTGAAGACTAACCTAGGTAATATAGTGAGATTTTGTCTCTACAAAAAACCAAAAAAATGCTGGGAGAAGTGGTGTGTACCTGTAGGCCCAGCTTTTCAGGAAGCTGAGGCAGGAGGATAGCTAGAGCCTGGGAGGTCAAGGCAGTGATGAGTAATGATTGTGCCACTGTACTCCAGGCTGGACAAGAGAGTGAGATTTCATTAAAAAAAAAACAAAAAACTAAGCGTGGAGAATGCACTAAAGGAGCACAAATATAGTGAATGAGATAATTGTAATACAAATATAGTGTATAACTGTAATATTTTAGAGAAGAAATGAAGAAAGCCTGGATTAAGACAATATTTGTGGGTAAGGGAAATATGAACACAAAGAAAAAAGGCTTATCTGTACTCTGGAATACTAGCAAATCTACTGTGGGGAGGAGAAGGAAGGGTTTTTATTTTTACACACTTGGATTATCTATGGGGAGAGAGGTGTAGCTAAGATTTACTATCCTGCAATCTTTTATGCAAATAATTCTGAATTGGTGATAAATGCCTTTGCTCAGATGCAGAAATGTGAGATATTCATGGAGAATTGTCATTACCCAACAGTAGGTCTTGGGGTTTTCTAAGCTCTGCATCAGTGCACCCTCTCAGGTTGTCACCTGTGTAGAAGATCCTGATGCCTGACTTGTGGATTAAATCCAGCCTGTGCTTACTTGCCTTACTTAAGGTAAGGGATGCATACTTGGATATGGATAAAAAAGTTTGGGCATTGAGAAAATACATTTGTTTATGCTGTTTACTGAGACAAGTTTGGTTCTGGATTTGTTTATTTATGACTATAAAATTGATATCTGTAATATCTCTAAATGAATAAAATAATAGGACCTATTTCAGAACTGCAGTGACAGTTAGCTAACACTATGATTGACAGCCTTCACTGTTATGATGAGGCTGCTGTTATGCTTAAGTAGAAATCTACAATTGTTAAATGAATAACCATGCCTGGGACTGGGAAGATTTGGTCTGGCTATAAAGAATTGGGAAGAATCTTCATATGGAAGACATAGTATTCCTCGATTCTTTTTAACTGGATCTTATTACTTCTTAATTTAAATTTCCATAATCATCACTTTTCTAAGACAGTTATCTTGAATTATTTTTGAATAAAACTCTGTTGGCAATAGTTGTGGCTAACTGAGATATACTCTGAAGTATGATTGGAATGAATTGCGCATTTGAAAAACAGAGTTGAAAATATTTGGGGATAATTTGTGAAGGGAAAAAAAGAGGAAGTGGTTTTTAATGGGCATAGTGTGGTGCAAGGAGCTCAGAGCCAGAATAAACATGCCTAGATTCTATCCCAATTTGACCACTAACTAGCAAATAACAATTGTGAAATGGAATTCATTGCTTTCTTTACTCTTTCCAGAGATTAAGTTTTCTCATCTGCAAAACTAGTATAGTGTGTATCATTTCTGAGGTTCCATATAGATCAATCTGAAAATCATAGTAGGAGGATAGAACATTTTGTAAATTGAAACTTGCAAGGGTAATGGTTTAAGGGTGAGTGGAATGATAGATGGGAAGTCAGAATCCAAGAAGGGAATGAACTGATTGCAACATACTCACGCAAGAACATGGTGAGCACTTTGGCAGCAGTGATCTGAGATCAGAAACCAAAATTGATATTGATGCCAAAAAATTAAGTTTACAAGCTGCAGAACTATTTCCAAAACCTGGGATAGGCACTGGGTTTTCTTTTATTTTAGAGACAATAAGATCTAGAATAATGAGTCTGTAGGATTTTCTCGTATTTTCTCAAAACACAGACAATAGACATCTTAGAACCATCTCATCTTTAGTAAGTGATTTTTTTTTAATTTGAGAATTTACAAAGCCAAAGCTAGGAGGATTACACTCTTCAGTGTCTTTAATGCTATAATTTGAAAAATAAAGGGAAGAACTAAATTCAAAGTTTGAATTGATTTACTGAAATTCGAATGATGTATGAAACATTAACCATATGTTTTTAGAAAACAAAAGCAAAACACTGTGACCGAGAACTTTTCCTTTGCACCTCTTCTGTTGATTTTCTGTGGCAGATGCAGATTGAGATAAGATATCTCTCTCTTGAAAAGGATGATTGAAACAATTCGTTATCTTTTTATAAACAAAGTAATATAGAGTCAGGCTAAATTTTTTGACCTTTATAATAAAATCAGAATATTTTTTGGTTTTAACTTAGAGTCTTCTTTTTTGTTCATTATACACAAATTAAACTTCCTGTCATTAGTGGTTTATCTTTAAATCCAAGATGCAGATCAGAAAGGGCCCTAGTCATCAGCCTCAGAGCATCACATGGCACTGACTTCAGGAAGCACTTGTAAACAGGCACACGGAATTATTTTTATATGGTATTTTCCTTGAGGAAATAGCACCTATTTTGAAAAGTTCATTGCATTTATTGCTTTGGTGATAGTGTGGTTGCAGGAAAAGCATTCAGGGGGTATAGAAAGCAATAAAACAATTTATCTTCTTCTTTGGCTTGTCCTAGAGAGCAGGCTTTTCAAACATAATGACCGTCCTTGTGATTTAACTAATATGGCACCCAAGTTAATCATGGCACCTGTCCTCATAATAATTCAGTATAGCCTAGGGTCAAGAATTGGGTTAAAAATAATGCTCAGGCTTATATTTGTCAGGATGCTCATACTTTCTTGTTTGGGCATAACTACAATGGACACAATGTTCAATATGAGGTAAGGAAAAAGGGGTCTATTTCTGGTCCCTAAAATCATTATATTGGAATAGAGGGGTACAGCTTTAGATTGGATCTACAAACATTTTTACTACAAAGCAGGCAGCTGTTAAAAGGTGAGGAGCAGGACTGTAGGCACATCTGCCCTCTTCTAAAATAATGAGTTTTGGCACCATGTACTTGAAAAGGAAATTTATTCAGTAAAATAAGCTAAAAGGAAACTTTTGTTTGAACATTGATTTGTAGTGTGTGAACAGTAGGCTCCTCTGCAAATTGAAAAACAAGACAATCAAAAGTACAAGGGAAAGCTTCGAATTTAGAACAAAGTTGATCATTTGTGATGAAAATCATTTAGAAAAGTGATGGTCTAACTAATCTATGAAGGATTTTTTTCTTATTATAGCAATAATAAAATGCAAATTAAATCTAGGACATTTTTCTTCTGATTGGAAAAAGTGAAAAAGTTTTATAAGATGTGTTATTGGGCAGTATTTTATAAAAGCATATCTTCATGCGTTAATGGCAGTTGTGTAAATTGTTTCTAAGATAGACTGTGAGAATTATTAAAATTATCAATGCATATGCACTTTGATCTAATTGTTTCATTTACATATTTCTAATGTGAATATATTAATATATGTGAAATTACATACTACACAGAAAAAATTAGAAACAATCTATAATATGATAATATGCAGTAGTTAAAAAAGAACAACACACAAGACATTTAGAAAGTGCTCTATATATTTATCAGAGTGAGTTAAAAATATATAATTAAGTGAATTAAGTCAAATACTACATAAACGTCAGGTCATTGTGCATGGAATGGTACCATGTGGATTAGAAAAAAAAAGAATATTATATATGTAGTCTCTGCAAGAGTACAGAAGAAACTGGAAACACTAGTTAGTCATTTTTACCTGGAGATCAAGCTTTGGAAGGAAGACTTTCATTTGTTTGAATGAGGTGCCTTGTAAATATTGCTATTCTAAAACAAATTTAAAATGAAATGTAAGTAAATACATAAAACTAATTATGGACCATTATAATATTTGAAACATATAGAAACAAACACAAATACCATAACTGATAACATAAACATATCTGCATTACAGAGTATTTCTGGCAATCTTCCCTGATCATTCATATTTTCTCAAATAAACAATGTGGTTCTTTCAGCTAACATATCAAAAAACATTTCCTTGTTATTTCAGTACTTCACCAACTTGATTTTTGATGATATAAATGTTACTGTATTTATGTAGAACAATTTATTTCAGTATTTGTCAGTGTTAATCACAACTTGTTTTAAGTTTTTTATTATTATTATGAATATTTTTCAAAAAATTTTGTTTGCATTTCAGGCTACATCCAATAGATTTCTCAAAGTTAAATTTTTATTCGAAGTGTGTGCATTTTTTAGGGTATTATCAGTATAAAAAAATAAAAACTCATTGTGAATTGTGTGGCAAAAAACATGGGTTCTCAGGTATCTTTTCAATATACTGATTTCCTTTATTTTGGATATATACTCAAGAGTGAGATTGCTGGATCACATGGTAGTTCTATTTTTAGTTTCTTGAGAAACCTTCATACTGTTTTCCATAGTTACTGTACTAATTTACGTCCCCACCAACTGTGTACAAGGATTTTCCTTTTTCCACACTTGCCATCATTCACTATTGCCTGTCTTCTGGACAAAAATGACTTTAACTTGGCATTGAGAAAATATCTCACTGATAATTTGCTTTGCATTTCTCTGATCATTAATGATTTTGAGCATTTTTCATGTATCTGTCAGCAATTGTATACAAAAAAATTTGTATTTTAAAGATGTGGGGTTAGGTATACAAATGTTCGTTATGCAGGTATTCTTGTTGATGAGGTGTGCCCCCACCTCCCCTGGCAGTTTCCCATTACTGCCAAACCTGTCACCCCCCCAACACACCCCAGGCAGTTACCCACTACTGCCAATCCTTACAGTATTACGATCAGTGTTCAAAGTCCGCTTATGAGTGAGAACATGTGATACTGAGTTCTTTGTTTTTGATATATCACTCAGCATTATAGCCTCTAAGTCCATCCAAGCTGTTGTGAAGTTCATAATTTTGTCCTTCTTTGTGACTGTGTAATATTCCATCATGTATATGTACCACATTTTTTAATCCAGTCCTCTTTCAACAGGCAGCAACATTCAGTCCATGTTTTTGTCATTGTGAACAATGCTGCAATAAACATGTGTGTGCAGGTATCTTTTTCATAGAGTGATTTGAGTTCCTCTGGGTATATTCCCAGTAGGGGGATTGTGGGGTCCTATGGAAGGTCAATTTTTAGATCTCCTTCTTTTTTTTTGAGTTGAGTCTCACTCTTTGTTGCCCAGGCTGGAGTGCAGTGGCACACTCACAGCTACCACCACAACTCAACCTGCTGGGCTCAGGGGATCCTTCTGCCTCAGCCTTCCAAATACCTGGAACTACAGATGCACGCCACCATGCCTAGTAAATTTTTGTGATTTATTGTAGAGATGAGGTCTCAATAAGTTGCCCAGGCTGGTCTCAAACTCCTGAGTTCAAACAAACCTCTCACCCTGGCCTTCAAAAGTGCTGGGAATACAGACTGAGCCTCTGCGCCTGACCAATTTTTAGATCTTTTAGGAATCGCCAAACTGTTTTCCTCAGAGGTTGTTCTAGTTTACACTCCCACCAACAGTGTAGAAGTGGTCCCTTTTCCCCACATTCTCTTCAGCGTCTGTTGTTTCTTGAGTTGTTATTGATGGAGTTAGATGGTTTCTCAGTGTGGTTTTAATGTGCATTTCTTTGATGACTAGTGAGGCTGAGCATTTTTTTCATGTAACTGTTGACTGCTTGTATGCCTTCTTTTGAGAAGTATCTATTCATATCTTTTGCCCACTTTGTAATGGAGCTGTTTGTCTTTTTCCTTTTCGGGACATTTGTTTTCCTTGTAGATCCTAGATGTTAGACTTTTGTCAGATATACAGTTGGCAAACATTTTTTCCCAGTCTGTGGGCTGTCGCCCTGCTCTCTTTATGGTTTCTTTGGTTTTGCAGAAGCTTGTCAGTTTGATGAAGTCTCACTTGTCTATCTTATCTCTAACGGCATGGGCATTTGGGGGTTCGATCGAGAATTGACTTCCAGTTCCAATTTCCGTACAGGTGTCTCCTCCATTTTCCATGGTTATTATAGTTTGAGGTTTTACATTTGGGTCTTTGATCCATATAGAGTTGATTTTTGTGTATGGTGATAGATAGGGGTCTTGTTTTAATCTTCTGCATGTGGTCAACCAGTTTTCCCAACACCATTTACTGAATGGATTCTCTTCTCCCCAGTAGTTGGTGGTGGAGGTGTTGTCAAGATTAGTGGGTTGAGAAATTGAGGTTTTGCTTCTAGAATCTCTATTCTGTTCCATTGGTCTGTATGCCTGTTCTTGTACCAATATCAGGCTGTTTTGATTATTATAGCTTTATATTAAGACTTAAAGTCTTGTAGTATGATACCTCTCGCTTTGTTTTGTTTTTTGTTTTTTTGTTTTGACCACGGGTATTCATGATCATTTGTGTTTCCATAAGAATTTCCGTATTGTCATTTCCAGACCTGAGAAGAGTGCTACTGGTACTTTAATGGGTATTGCATTAAATCTGTAGATTGCCTTGGGTAGAATGGACATCTTAACAATGTTGATTCGTCCAATCCATGAGCATGAAGTATTTTTCCATTTGTTTGTGTCATCTTTGATTTCTTGAGCAGCATTGTGTAGTTTTTGTTGTAAAGGTCTTTCACTTCTATGGTTAGGAAGATGCCAAGGTATTTCATTTTCTTGTGGCTATTGTGAATGGTATTGTGCTTTTTATTTGGGTTTCTGTTTGTTTATTGTTGGTGTGTAGAAATGTGACTGTCTTTTGCACATTGATTTTATACCCTGGGACTTTGCCAAGTCCTTTATCAGTGCAAGGAGGTTTTTGACAGATTCTCTTGGATTTTCAAGATATAGAATCTTGTCAGAAGCAAAGAGGGATAATTCAACTTCCTCTTTTTATATTTGGATACCCCTGATCTCCTTCTCTTGTCTGATTGCTCTAGCTAGGACTTCCAAAACTATGTTGAAAAAGGAAGGGTGAGAGTGGGCATCATTGTCTTGTTTCAGTTTTCAGGGGGAATGGTTCCAGTTTCTGTCTGTTTAGCAGTATGTTGGCAGTGGGATTTTTGTAGATGACTTATTATTTTGAGATATGTTCTATCTAGCCTAGATGTTCAAGGGTTTTTATCAAGGAGGGCTGCTGGATTTTATCGAAAGTTTTTTCCACGTCTAATGATATAATCATGTGGCTTTTGTTTTTGTATCTGTTGATGTATTTAATTATGTTTATACTCTTGCAAATGTTGAATCAGCGCTGCATTCCAGAGATGAAGCCTACTTGGTCGTGGTGGATGACTTTTGAGATGTGTTGTTGGATTCGGTTTGCTAGAATCTTGTTGAGAATTTTGTCATCTATGTTCATCAAGGATATTGGCCTGTAGTTCTCTTTCTTTGTTGGATCTTTACCTGGTTTGAGTATCAATGTGATGTTAGCTTCATAAAATGATTTGGAGAGAGTTCCATCTTTCTCAATTGGCAGGAATACTTTAAAAGGATTGGTGTCAATTTCTCCTTGTATGTTTTGAATTCTGCTGGAAAGCCATCTCGTCCAGGATTTTTTTTTTTTTTTTTGTAGGTACTCTTCTTATGAACTACTCAATATCCTGGATTATTATTAGTCTATTTAGGATCTCTGTTTCTTCTTCTTTCAAACTGGGGAGGCTGTGTGATGTCAGAAAGTCCTCCATTTCCCTGAGGTTTTCAAGTTTGTTTCCAAATAAGTGTACAGAATAGTGCCTGATAATCTTTTGTATTTCTTTGGAGTCAGTTGCGACTTGATCTTTTGCATTTCTGACTGCATTTATTTGTACTTTCTCTCTCTTTTTTTTGGTCTGTGAATTCAGATCACCAAAATAAAAGCCCAAATTTGGGACATAGAAAACAAAAATATAATGCAAAAAATCAATGAAACAAAAAGCTTTGTCTTGAAAGGATAAATTTTATTTCTCCCTTTCAGTAATGTCTACTCAAAATTTTTGCTCATTTTTATATGTATTATTTGATTTTTTTTCCTATTGAGTTGTTTGAGCTCCTTATATATTCTGGTTATTAATCCCTTGTCAAATTGTAGATATTGAATCCATCTAAGTGTCCATCAGTGGATGAAAGAATAAAAAAAAGTGGTATTTATATACAATGTGAAATATTTGTGCCCTAAGAAGCATGAAATTCTGTTATTTGCAAAAACATGAATGATATTGGAGGGCATTATGGTAAGTAAAATAAGCTATGCACAAAAAGACAGATTTTACATTTTCTCACTTGTATGTGGAAGTTAAACATTTTTAAAAACCGAACACATGGTAATAGAAAGTAGAATGATGATTACCAGTGGCTGGAAATTGTAGTGAAAGGGAGGTGAATAAAGTAACAATTTGTAATGGGTGCAAAAATGTAGTTAGAAGAATGAATAAGATCTAGCATGTGGTAGCACAAGGAGGTTATCTCTAATAATAATTTGTTGTACATTATAAAATATCTAAAAGATTGAAATTGAAATTCCTAGCACAATAGAATAATAAATGTTTAAGGTGATAGGTACACAAATTACTCTGATTTAATCATTTCACATTGTGTGTCTGTATCAAAGCATCACATGTACCCCATAAATATATACAAGTATTATGTATCCATTACAATTAAAAAATTTTTTAAAATTGCCCAGCTTATGGCACCGTTTCCAGCATTGATAATCAATGTGTGGAATTTCATGGTTATTTTAAATTACCAATGAGTTTACCTACTTATTTATGTGCTTATTAGCTACTTGCATTTCTCAATCTGTGTCTATACATTTATTTAATGTACTTTTCCCATTCACTTACCAGGGGCTTCAGCATTTTCTTATTAATTGATATAATCTTATATGTGTTAACATGATTAACCATTTCCAAATACTAATTACAAACATTTTAATCTTTTCTTTGAAAGGTCTTTGTTAGGTCAGGCCAGAATAGGGGATGGGGCAAACTAACAATCTAGGTTACTTTGATCATTCAAGTCTATGTAAAGGAATTCTTCATGGTCATGAGTGGTTTGACCACGTACACTAGGAGATAGCACTGGTATTTGGAATCAAAGGATAAGTGAATAACACTTTATATGTGTTGTCCCCATTCTACTTTGTGTGTCTGCTATGATAGCAATAGGTTCAGGGTGTTAGTATCCCCAACTAACTAGTTTTGAATTTCTTCATAGTTAATTTTTAATGTACAGAGGCCATAAAATTGTAAGAGACTATATTTGTGTAAGTATATTTAAATGTAACAAGATGATTATATGATCATGATGTTATCATAAACCAAGTGTACAGACATGTTCATCATCCAACTGATTCAGTAATTTTTTTATTGTGTAAATATTCTGGTTCGGATATAATCGAGTACTGCTACATATTTTTGTAGACTTATCATGGGAGGGTACAGTTTCACACATATCCTATTCTCTCATTTAAGGTTTCATTCAACTGTATGACAACAGTGTTATTGTCTTCTTTTAAAAATGAATACATGGAAGCTCGGAAACAGTAAGCAACATGTTTTGTCTCTCAGCTAATAAGTTAAAGAATCAGATTTTGAAATCAGATCTTCCCAATCTGAATATCAGGTGTTAACAACAATGTTATACTTATAGAAGATAAAAAAATTAGAAATAATATGGATGCTTTGTCCTCAAGAATGTTATAGTAAGCCGGGCTTGGTGGCTCAGCCTGTAATCCCGCGCTGCTGGGAGGCTGAGGTGAGTGGATTGCCTGAGCCCGCGGGTTCAAGACCCGCCGGCAGGTGAGACCTCATCTCTACAATAAATCAAAAAATTAGCTGGGTGTGGTAGCGCACGCCTGTAATTCCGGCTACTTGGAAGGCTGAGGCGGAAGGATCGCCAGAGCCCAACAGGCGAGGCTACGGTTGCTGGGAGTGGCCACTGCACTCCAGTCTGGGCGACAGAGTGAGACTCTAACTCAAACAAACAAGCAAACAAAAACTAAGTTAAAAAAAAAAGAATGTTATAGTAGAGTGAAAAGAGACTTATATAAACAGATATAGTCAATATTGTGTGATGCGTATTTGTTTCCTTTGTTTAGAGTATACAATACTAAATGAGTTTCAAGAAATTAAAATACCTGATCACCTGGACAAAGACTTTTATAATTCACCATTACCTATTTGGTCACTGTCTAACTATACAACTGTGCCTTCTATATATGCAGAAATACATGTGAATAATACTTAATGGTGTATTAGGCTATTGAAAGTAAGTTATTTTTGTATAACAAATCCCAGAAAGAGCCAAAGGTAATATAGTTAGAATGAAAAGGTTAAAAATATCTGAGTCATTTTTAAAACGTAGAAGACATTTCTCATTTTATTTATATGGATTTTGATTATCATACAAAGGTTAATTTATCTTTTAAATTTAAGCTATATATTTTCCAATAATATGAAGCCATCATTATGACACACTGAATTATGTAGGATCTTACCACCTGAGGAGCTTATACATGAGCTTACACAATTTATCAGGCAAGTAAAATTGTCAAGTTTTTTGTTTGTATGTTTGTTTGTTTTTGCTTATAGATAGGCATGTTTTGGTACTTCCTCCTAACCCTAGATTGAGAAATTGGGGCTACCAAGATAGTAGTTGCAGAAGGGACTATGTTAGTCCAATAGATGCTAGTGAGCCTACACAATGTAATTTTTTTTAGGACATTGGTAAGAAAATAACTTTTTTTTTCAGAAGAAAATATAGACACTTTGTCCAATTCTTCATCTGTCTCTGGGAAACTGAGTAATTCATGCTCATGTGAATTTTGCATTAAAAACTACCCAACATTGGACTTTTTAGTCGTTTAAGCAAAAGTGTAGAGAGAAATATTTTTGCTTCTTCAAACTGCTGGTGATTCGTTTGTCTAGCTATTATCAAAGTATGAATCATTTGAATCAATGTTTTTTTAAAATACATATTTCTGAGCTATACCTGGCCTATGAAATGAGAGTTGTATTTGGTAATTCAAGGGCACTGCATTTTGAAGAAGAATTAATTAATGATATACCTGATATTTGAGAACTAATATTAGGTCAGCTGTTTATGCTATACTCCTACTCATTTGATTGATGCCTTTCCCTTACCCTGGAATTGAAGTCTTAATTAAAATGATACGAAATTTTTATTCCTCATGAAGCAATGGGATTTACACCTAGTATGTGTGTGGTTGGAAACCCCAAAAGCTTTGGGATACATATTCTAAATACTGGGACAAGTATTTATGTTCTCGGGCTCCTCATATCTTTTTTATTTTTCAGATTTTTGTGTCCCTCCCCCCTCTCCCAACAGTCAGTTAATAAGACCTTCCTTTTCCCTTGGGGAAGAATAATTATATAGGATGAAAACAGAAGCCAGGAGTATTCTATTAGGTTAGTCCATTCATTTTAATGAGGAATAGAAAATAACTGTAACTGCTTACATGTTGTCCAGGGTTTTCCAGCCTTGCAGGTAATCAGTTACCCTCTATTGAATGTGCCTGGTGTTTCTAGAAGCTCATACTAATTCATTTCTAAAGTCACATTCCATTGCGTTACTTGATTGAAATTCATTAACGTGCTTACGTTTAATCTTTACTGAGTGTTCACTGTGTTTCAGGTCTGTTTTACAACTTGTATAAATATTAACTCATTTAATTCTCACAAGTCTATACAGATGGACTTATACACAAGAGTAATATTATCTTAGAGATTCTATGTGAGATTTTATCTCAGTGAGGACATTGAGCTAGACATGTTAGATAACTTGTCCAAAGTGAAAAACTAGTAGTGTTAGAGTCCAAGTTTAAACACCAGAATTCTGGTTCCAACATTTTATTATTTTTTCTTCTTTATTTTAGGTTCAGAGGATGCACATGCATGTTTGTTACATGGACATATTGTGTAGTGTTGGGGATTGTGTTCACTATCTGGGCCCATTCCCCAGATAGTGAACATTGTATCCAAGGTAGTTTCTGAACTCTAGCCCCTTCCCACCACCCTATCTCTTATTGGTATTCCCAGTGTCTATTACTTCCTTTTTAGTTGCCATAGCACTTCATTCTTAATCTCTGATGTATACCATTTATAGAACTGAAAATATCAATCATAGTCTGCTTGTACCTCATCTGTGTTTGTGATGTCAGGCCCTTCCCCAGGTCATGCACGTCCAGTTCTCCCATTAGCTCCAGTTGTCTCTCTCTCTGCCTGCCATTTTACAAAGGTCCCATGGTTGTATATTATAAAATCATTGACCAGAATGAAAAACAAACACCAACAATAATAAAAACCAAAATAAAAAAGAAATTTAACAAAGGAACTGTAAGACTTGTATATTAAATATTATAAAATACTGTTGACAGGAAATTAAAGATCTAAATAAATGAGGAGACATTTTAGGTTCATGTATAGATGATTTAATATTGCTATCATGACAATTCTGTAAATTCAACATCATCACTACTGAAATGATAGCTGACCTTTTTTATTTTTAAACAGTTATAAACAGACCCTAAATTTTATGTAGAAATGTAAAAATATCGAGTATAGTCAAAACAACTTTGAAAAAGAATAATAGTGTTTGAAGGCTTTTACCTCTAAATTTTAAAACATACTAAGGAGCTAGAGTTACTAACCCAGTGCACTGCTAGCATAGACTAGACATATAGAATTATGCAACAGAATTTCAAGTACAGTAATAAGTCCTTATAATTATAATCAATAACTTTTTAGAAAAGTTTAAAAGAAATTCAGTGGAAAAATGATGGTCTGTTCAAGAAATGGTATGGTAATTATTTCATATCTACATAGAAAAAGAACTTATAGCATCATGTCATACCATACACAAAAATTAGCTTAAAATTTATCATAGATGTAAGTGAAAGTAAGACAATGAAATTTTATAAGACATCATAAAAAAATTTGAGATCTTGGGATAAGTAAATCTCTTTTGGATACCAAAAGCACATCCTATTGAAAGAAAACAAAAACAAAGTAGACCTCATTAAAATTTAAATTTTGTACTTCAAGAGACACCATTAAAAATTAAAAGATGGTCATTGCCTTGCTAGACTCGGGTGTGGCCATATGGTCTTTGGGCTATGACTGTCACCATGCTTCCTGGCTTTGGCCTCCACCCCTAACTTGGGGAGGTGAATTGTCTCTCTCCATTCTCTTTCTCTCTCTAATTTTTTTAAAATAAACTTTTCTTTCTTTGCCAAAAAAAAAAAGAATTAAAAGAAAAGCAACATACTAGGAGAACATCTTTACAAAACACTCAAAAAAGAATTTGCGTGATATGAGCAGATATTTTACACAAGAAGATATATGAATAGCTAATTATCAAATGAGAAAATGTTTAACACTATTAGTCATAAGGAAAATACAAATTAAAATCTCCATTTCATAGCCAGTAGAATGCTCAAAATTAATGATAGGCAATAAAACATGTTG
>NW_007231844.1:114337-117341 GCF_000164805.1 Carlito syrichta | reverse complement strand
ATTTTGATTTATTGTAGAGATGAGGTCTCGCCAAGTTGCCCAGGCGGGTCTCGAACCCTCGAGCTCAGGCAATCCACTCACCTCAGCCTCCCAAAGGCGTGGGATTACAGGCTGAGCCACCAATCCCTGGTGTCTTCTAACCTCTTTTAAGGACTCACCTGGTTAGGTCAGGCCCCACCAACATAACTTCCCTTTCATTAATTTAATGTCAACCGATTGTGGACCTTAATGACATCCCTTCTGCTATATTACATAATATAATCATGTGAGTGATATCCCATCATATTTGCAAGTCTTGTTCACACTCAAGGGGAGGAGATTATACAGGGTGGGAATCTTGGGGGCCATCCAAGAATTCTGCCTGCTATTGTCTTTCACTCGTTGCATCCCTGTTTCTGATCTATGAATTGAGGATAACGCTCCATTTTCAAGATTGTTATAAGCTCTGTGTGTATACTTTTCATTCATTATAAAAGTTATCACCACGCATTCTAAGTCTGTCCATACCTGGTATTCATGGAGTTCCATTGTTACCTAGTCCTTGTTTTAAGTTTCGGTTGACTCTGAAAGATAAGTGTTAGGGTACGGATAGGGTCAGGGTGGATGGAGAGGCGAAGGGAGGCACTGCACCAGTAACCCAGAGATCCGAATAATGCAAAGAATTGCAACACACAAAGAGGCAAAGAAAGAAAAGTTTATTTAAAAGTAATTTAGAGAGAGAAAGAGAAGGAAGCGAGAGAAAAGAGTCACCCCCCAAGGTGGGGGAGGGGGCCAAAGCCAGGAAGCCTGGCAACAGTCATAGTTCAAAGAGCACATGGCCACACCAGAGTCTAGCAAGGCAATGGCTGCTGGCTGCTTGTGGTTGAGTCCTTTTAACCATTCCCTTTGATGGGGAAAGATCATTAAGGTGCTTGGGTGGTGGTCTGCTCCAAATCATCACAAAGGGGCAGGCAAGCACAGGTACTGACATCAGGTGATGGACAGCAGGCAGATGTGTGGGTTAGTCACATGATTGCTGCCATGGTGGGGTTGATCTATGTCACATAGGTCACAAAGAGCTGATTAGGTTAACTTGGGTAGTTTGGGCCTGGAGAGATTTTTTCCTGCAAGAGACTTGTTAGATATTTGCAATTCACAAATTCCACAAAGGGCTGATTAGGTTAACTTGGGGAGTTTGGGCCTGGAGGGGTTTTTTCCGGCAAGAGATTTGTTAGACAATTGCACGTCACAAATTGCTTGGTCAAAGGTGGTCATATTATCACTTTTGTGACTTTGGCCAGCCAAAGGGTGATCTTTGACCTTCAGCCTTGACAAGGAAACTAAAAGTTTACTAGAGATTATTATACTAAACAATGAATTGAAAGGTTGGGTTGTCCTGGTCTTGCATCTGACGGAGATTTGCTGAGGGGGGGATGGGATAGGCTGCTGCTTGTCCTGCAGTAGAATGTCCGATCACTTTCTAATGGTTATGCTGAAGCAAACAGACTAAACTAAGAATAAGCTAAGTTTTTTCTAGGTTTCTATAGGTACCACCTTTCATGTGGCATATGCGAAATTGATGATTACTAAAGAACTATTGAATTCATTTAGTATTGATATTCTAAGTAAATCATGTTCCAAGAACTCATTTAGTCTCACTAACGTCTGCAGAAGCCCACCACGTGCCAGCAAATGAGTGCCTAATACTGGACCGTAAAGCACGTCTCAAACCACACTTGGACTATGGCGAGGAGAGGGGAGTGGGAGGAGGAGAGAGGAGGGGAGGGGCGGGGCCAATCCACCTGCGGCCTGCGTGCGTGGGCGTGGCGGTGAGGGGCGTGTCCTCACGGCGGAAGGCGGAAGCTGCTGCGGAGTCATGTGACCCGAGTAACATGGCCGCTGCCCCGTGAGCGCTGCTGGTGCTGGCGGGAGCAAGTCGCCTGAGCTGTTAGGCGGCCAGGGTCCGGTGTGCTGAAGCAGGGTCTGGGCCCAGGTTCCAAGGCGCGGCGGCAGAGCGAGGCAGGCGGGCTTGGGGCGGCGTGGTCCATGAGCCGGCGCCGGGGACAGCGCGGAGCCGCAGACTCCTCTGGCCCCGGCGCGGCCCCGGCAGCCGCGGGCTAGAGTCGCGAAGACCCTCGAGCTGTCACCATGAACCCTGAGAAGGATTTCGCGCCGCTCACACCCAACATCGTGCGCGCCCTCAATGACAAGCTATACGAAAAGCGGAAGGTGGCAGCGCTGGAAATCGAGAAGTAAGAACCGTTGAAGCAGCAGTCCCTGGCTGCTCTGCTTCCGAGGGGAACCCATTCACGCCTCCCCAGCCGGTGTTACTTTCCCAGGTTTCGGGCCCTTAGCGCATTGCTTAGGAGCAGGAGATCTGGGAGTCTCCGCTTTGCTCCTGATTGGCTGTGTGATTTGGTCCACGTTTTTTAACCTCCTGGTGCCCCAGAGGGCTGCAGTGAGAATGAAGTGACATGTATGGGTAGTTCTTGGACACAACTCCTGACACATGGTGAGTCTTCAGAGTGGTGCCACCCAAACCAGCAAATCAGTTGTCTCTGTGATGAGAGAGAAGTCAGAAGCGGGAGAATTTGCTAATGATGTTGACCTGCCTGGTTTCAGACCCAGCTTATGAAAAATGAAACGGACTGTTAGGTAACCAAGTAGAAAAATCAAGTCTGAAACCTCATGATCTCAAGACTCAGAGAGCTGTTTATTTTATCTGTGTCGTGTCTTATTACATGTATGTGTAACGATGATATGATATTTTACTTTATTTCCCAATGTACAAAACAGGATGGCTAACTGGGAATATTTTATTAAGATTTTTTTTCTTTATTTTAAAGATGTGGGGTACAGTTCAGGGTTATGTATACACATGTTCATTATGTAGGTATCCCTGCTGATGAGGTGTGCCCCTTCTTCCCCTGGCAGTTTCCCTCAACTGCCAATCCCGCCCCCTCCCAAAGATTTTTTAAACTACGGTATTGTTTTCCTTTTGTGATTTTTTTTTTTTTTTTTTTTT
>NW_007231844.1:107203-114299 GCF_000164805.1 Carlito syrichta | reverse complement strand
CTACCACGCCTGGCTAATTTTTGATTTATTGTAGAGATGAGGTCTCGCCAAGTTGCCTAGATGGGTCTCGAACCCACGGGCTCAGGCAATCCACTCACCTCAGCCTCCCAAAGGCACGGGATTACAGGCTGAGCTACCGAGCTCAGCCCTTTTGTGATCTTTTACCAGTCAAATCTTAGCAATGGCATCAGATGGATGGATGATTTCAGAAGAGTGGAAAGAAGCAGACTCTGAAACTGGAAGAACACCAGTTGGAGTTAGGAAAAGTCGACTGTGGTTCTGCCCTGTTCAGTAAGACCACTGGCCATGCGTGGCTATTTAAATTTAAATTATTAAAGATTAAATAAGATTTCAAATTTAGTCTCTCGGTTGCACTACCCATATTTCAAGTGTTCAATAGCCACAGTGGCTACTGGCTACCATATTGGGCAGCAAAGATTATAGAATATTTCCATTATTGCAGAATGCTCTGTTGGACTGCTCTAATCTGTGGTATGACACTCACTTTGTGATCTGGGGCAAATCCTTAACTCATGCTTTCTTAACCTCAGCACTATTCACATTTTGAGACAGATCATTCTTGGTTGTAGTGGCACTTCAGTTCTAACAATCAAAAATGTGTCCAGATATTGCCAATATTCCCTGAAGGTTATTGGGCAAAATTGCCCCAGTTGAGAACGACTGCTGCAACTCGTTTGGATTTTCATTTCCTTCGACATAAAGGATGTGGGCTTTGATATGAGCCCACATTTATACTAAATTTAATATTTAGTATATCCAAAACATCTGGCTACATCAGGCACTGCTTTCTTGACTGCTCTCTTTATACAGATTTTGTTCATACCCAGCTCTTGTTAATTCTAGGAAGTCTTAATGAGTATTGCCATACTGAAGAGGGGGACCCAGAGGTGATGTACAGGTATGGTTCCATGTCTATGGGTTTTGTTGGCTTTGAAGTTTCCCTGTCATCCAGTTTTGTCCCTCACCCACTCTGCTTCTCAGAAATATCTGGTTTTATCATAGCTTGAGTCATCTGTTGAGTCCTTGAATAGAGGTCTTCATCTCAACATTATTGTTGCTTCCAGCACAACCTGCGTAAGTGCTCTCACTCTGCAGTAGTTCTATAATGGAGTTCATTTGTGTTGAATATCGCCCTTGAATTGTGAGATTCAGAGAAACTTACTAGAGTCCTAACTGGACTGTGAACTTCTTAAAAGCAGAGACCCTGTTTTGTTTATCCTCAGCACTTAGCACAGTGCCTGGTGGCATTTGACAATTAGTGTTTAAATAAATGATGACCGTAGATTTTTGGTGGGAAAGTAACATTGCAGTCTAAGGACATTGCGGCTCAAAAGTGTGCCTATAGTGTGGGTGCAGTGGCTTATTCCTGTAATCCCAGCACTTTAGGATTACACTTGAGCCCAGGAATTTGAGACCAGCCTGGACAACATAGCGAGACCTTGTGTCTACAAAAAAAAAATTAGCTAGGCATGGTAGTGCATGCCTGTAGCCCCAGCTATTTGGGAGGCTGAAGTGGAAAAATCACTGGAGCCCAGAAAGTCAAGGCTCTGGTGAGTCATGATCATGCCACTGCACTCTAGCCTGGGCAACAGAGTGAGACCCCAACTCAAAAAAAAAGTGTGCCTACAGACAGCAGCATCAGGATCTTCTGAGAGCTTGTTAGAAAGAGACTCTCCAGCTTTATCTAGACCTATGGAATTATAATCTGCATTTTAGCAAGATCCATGGGTGTCTTGTATACAATTTAAGTTAGAAGCACTGGTTTCAAACACCCTCTAGTCTGTTTCCAGCCTTCTGCAGTCATGCTTGGAGTGAGGAATGGCTGGTCACTTTGGTATTTTCCTTTGATATTTTCGGAACATGTGTTTCACAAATTGCTCAGAGACAGGTACCGAGTTATCTGTGCTTCACCAGCATTTTGCATGTCTGAGCACTTTCAGCCACAGACTATTGTACATCTGAATGTATTCTTCTTTTGACCTGATCAAAGTGACTCTCAATCAAACATAGACTATTAATTCCTCATATAGATTGCAGACACTAGACCAAAGAAGAGTCAGAATATTGGCAGTTATCTGTGTAGTGTAGCTAAGTTGGCTCACGAACTCCAGAAATGAAAGTGCTTAGTCCTGTTCTTAGGTAAGTGACTCCTCTAAGACACCCTGTTTCTTGAGATGCTGAATGGTGTAGTGGTTAAGGGCAATCTCTGAAGCCACATGACTTAGGTTGAAGCTCCCATTTACTAGCTAGGTGACCTTGGGGTGCTAATTAACATCTCTGCCTCAATTTCCTCATCTGTAAAATAAGAATAACAGTATCCATAGGGTTTGATTGAGCTTATGTTTTAAAGTGCTTAATGCAGTACTGGGCATGTTACAATTGTTATATAGAGAAAGAATTGTTATAATTATTTGTGACATGTATATTACATAATTGTTATCTATCACTGCTTCTTTTTCTTTTTCTTTTTTTTTTTTTTTGAGTTAGAGTCTCACTCTGTCGCCCAGATTGGAGTGCAGTGGCCGCTTCCGGCCACCGCAGCCCTCGACCTGCTGGGCTCTGGCGATCCTTCCTCCTCAGCCTTCCGAGTAACTGGAATTACAGGCATGCGCTACTACACCCAGCTGATTTTTTGATTTATTGTAGAGATGAGGTCTCACTGCCCAGGCTGGTCTCGAACGCGCGGGCTCAGGCAATCCACTCACCTCAGCCTCCCAAAGGCACGGAATTACAGGCTGAGCCACCGAGCCTGGCTTATCACTGCTTCTTGTATCACTTTTTGGTAGGCAGAATAATGGCCTTCCAAAGTTGTCCACATCCTTATCCCTGGAGCCTGTGAATAGGTTACATTATGTGCCAGTGGGGAATTAAGGTTGCAGATGGAATTAAGGCTGCTAACCAGCCAACCTTAAAATAGGGAGATTATTCTGGATTATTGAGGTGGGCCCTATGTTACCCAAAGAGCCCTTAAATGTGGAGGAGGGAGCAGAAGAGTCAGTGTCAGAATGATGGAATATGAGAAAACTTACCCAACCATAGCTGGCTTTGAAGATGGAAGGGAGCCACAGGCAAGGAAAGCAGGCAGTCTGTATGTAGAAGCTGGCAAGGAAACGTGTTCTTTCCTGGAGCCTCCAGAAAATGATGCAGCCCTGCCAGCACCTTGATTTTAGCTCAGTAGGGTCCATAATAATAGATTTGTGTTGTTCTAAGCCACTAAGTTTATGGTAACTTATTACAGTAGCACATGGAAAACTGGTACAGCTCTATTGTCGTTTCTAAAACTGCCACCCCACCTGGACTGTGAGCTCCCTGAAGGCAGGGCCCATGCCTTTGTGTTATCTTTGTATGTTTGGTGCTTGCTAGTGCTTGGCAGGTGTTAGTAGGAGGCTGAGCACTCACTGCCCATCGAAGTTCCCCCTGGTTTCCCACACCCAAGTAGTAAGCCTACAGCTTCTTTGTCAGCTTGAGCCCAGCTCTCATGGTAAGGTTTGATTAGAAATCCCTTTTTTTTAAAGTGCTCCAGAGAATGGAATACACTTTATCAGTCTACTCCAGCTGCCATAACAAAATACCACAGTTCTGGAGACTGGGAAATTTAAGATCAAGGTACTGGTAAGGTAGGTTTTATTTTTAGGCCTCTTCTCCTGGCTTCTAGGCAGCTGCCATCTCACATGTGTGCTTGCATGACCCCTTCTTTTGGAGTAGGTAGAGAGGGCAGCTCTGATGTTTCGTCTTATAAGGACTCTAATCCAATGGGATCAGCAACTCCACCCTTATGACCTCATTTAACTTTTTTTTTTTAAAGATGTGGAGTGCAATTCAGGATTAGGTATACAAGTGGTCATCATACAGGTAAAATTTGGGCCTCCTTTTGGTCCCCACTTTGCCTAGTTGAGTCATTTAACTTTAATTACTTTCTTATAGGCCCTCTTTCCAAATTTAGTCACATTGAGGGTCAGAGCAGCAACATATGAATTTGGGTGGAAGGATAGTTCAGTTCATGACAGTGATCATAGCGCATGTGCATAAAGGGCTGTCTGTCCCATTTTGGTGAGGGAGGGTGATGGAGAAGCTTCTCTTTATTTGGCTATTGTATACCTCTCATCTCATTTATTTTATTTTATTTTATTTTTTTGAGTTGGAGTCTAACTCTGTCCAGACTGGAGTGCAGTGGCCGCTCCCGGCCACCGCAGCCTCGACCTGCTGGGCTCCGGCGATCCTTCCGCCTTAGCCTTTCAAGTAGCTGGAACTACAGGCACGCGCTACCACGCCCAGCTGATTTTTGATTTATTGTAGAGCTGAGGTCTCGCCAAGTTGCCCAGGCAGGTCTCGAACCCGCGGGCTCAGGCAGTCCACTCACCTCAGCCTCCCAAGGTGCGGGATTACAGGCTGAGCCACCGAGCCCGGCTCATCTCATTTATTTTGTATAGCTGCCTTATGAGCTGGGTGGTGTTGCCCCATTTCCTAGATGAGAAAAGAGAGACCCCTCAAGGTTAATTTTCCCAAGGTTTCACAGCTAGAACCTGGCTAGAAAACTCAGGTTCATCTGTGTCAGAAGGCTTCCCCACTACATGAATAGTTTTCCCTACCAAAAGGGTACATATATGTTATAAAATAAATTTCATACTTGGACATCTCCATGGTGGTTTTAGCTGCCGCTTTCATTTCTCCAGAGCTTAAGTGACAGGACCATTCTACATATGGTGTTCTGATGAGGGGTTAAAACCACTAAGAAGAGGAGGTTTTGACATAACGACAGAACTCTCAGACACTGAAAATGCAGAGATGGATGCTTGGTTCAACTGAAGGACTAGATCAGACTCTCAAGACCACCACTGTGGTGTTAAAGTGACCAGAATCTGTTGGCTACATGTTAGGAGTCAGCTATGCACAAGTCCTGGAGAGTTTCCCCACACTCCATCCCACAGTCTTGTTCCAACATGACCAAAGAGTTTCCTAAAGGATTTAGGTTGTTTTTTAGAATGGCTGTTCCGGGTTTTGTAGGTTCTCGATTTTAATGTAGTCATTGATCATTCCTAATGAAAAGGTTGGGAAGACCCCAGGCTGTCATCTCCAGGACAATACAAGGTATGGGAAAAATGCCAGCAGGCACTCTGCTCTGTGTGGTGGGCTTGCTCTGCCAGGCACGGTGAAGGCAAGGCTTCCTCTGTCTCACTGCTGACCGGGAGAGATGGCACTCTTCATGGTCCACTAACCTGTGCCACATGTAACTATACTGAATACTGTAGACACAATGGTAAATATTTGTGTATCCAAACAGAAAAAGTACCGTTAAAATGCAATATTGTAGTCTCAGAGGGCCCACCATGGTATATGCATTTCATTCCTGATCAGAACGTCCCATGCAGTACATGACTATATTTATTACCGTGTGGCTTGAGGCAGTTTTTGGAGTGCAGGTCAGAAGTCTACCCAGCTCAGCTGTTGACTCAGCAGTAGGACCCTCAGCAAATTACTTAATCCAGGGATCACAGGCTGGCAGTCAGGGGCTGCGTCCTGCTTGCAGATCTGTTTGGTTTAGCCTGGATCACAAAGTATTTTAAATTTAAAAATTTCACAATGAAATTTGGGTTTCTGGCTTCTTTTAAGAACTTGGGAGATGTGACTCTGAGGGGCCCACATTCCCACTTAGCATCTCTTGCCTGGCCCCTGTGAGCATTTGAGTTTGTGACCTCTCTGTGCTTCCGTTTCCTTATCTTTAAAATAAAAAATAAAAATTAAAAACCCTTGAAAACATTGTGCCAAGTGAAAGAAGCCAGTCATGAAAGGCCACATATTGCATGATTCTATTTATATGAAATGGCTGGAATTGGCAGATCTATAGGGACAGAAAGTAGATGGTTGGTTGCCTAGGGCTCAGGGGTGGGAGTTGGGTAAATGGGAGTGACTACTGATGGATACAGGGTTTCTTTTGGGATTGGTAAAAATGTTCTAAAATGGATTGTGATGATGATTGCACAACTTTGTGAATATAGCAAAAGCCACTAACTTGTACACTTCAAAGAGTGAATTTATGGTATGTAAACTCTATCTCAATTATAGAAATAAGAATGTCAGTAGTGTTTTGTTACAGTGTGAGGGAAGTTCTCATTAAGTGGTAACAGTTATTGTCACCTGAGATCAAAACAGGTCTCCTGTTCTGTCTCTTGACTCTTGTTTTTCCTTGGTAGTTTTTCCACTGGTTATATCCAGTGCATGCTCAGTATATGTTCTGTCAGTTAATTCTCAGGCTTTTTCAGAAGGTCTTAGGCCCCTCCAGAGGCAGAGGTGAACATCATGCTTTTCCCATTTGGTGATTGCAGATTAGTGAGCAAATGGAAACAAAGTTACTTAAATACTTAGCAAAGCAGATGGAGAAGATGTTTCCCCAGATTCTCTTTGGACATTGCTGCCTGGGTATGCCATAGAAAACTTGGCTGGATAGTTGGACTTGCTAGGGAAAAAAGGCAGCAGCCCCAAGTCTGTACTGAAAGTTTCACATCACAGGAATAAATGCCAGCTCTGGGTTTATGTGTTTGTCCTTCTTGGAACTAGGAGCATAGCAGGTGCTCAGCCAAGAATTATTAAATGAACACAATCTTGTATAGTATGTATGAGATCACAGTTTGTCTCCTTGATTCTGACTTTACACTAACACTGTTGAGTGTGTAGAGTACAGAGCACAGCGTGTGCATTATCTAATTTTCTAAAAACAGTGCAAAGTTATTGTAATTATTAACCCCACCTTACAGCTGAGAATGTCTCCTCTGAACACATGGGAACTTGAGATGCAGTGGTGAAAACCTCTGTCACCTAGGATAGAGGTTAGGACATTTGGAGGTCACCAAATAAAATGGGTTTGGAATTAAATGAAATAATAAACATAAAGTGCCTGGCACTCAGTAGCCTTCAACAAGTGGTAGCTATGATATTTGAGAAGGGGGATAGTGTCATAGTGGATAAGAGTTCAGGGCTTAGCTGGGCATAGTGGCGCATGCCTGTACTTCCAGCTACATGGAAGGCTGGGGTGGAAGGATCGCCGGAGCCCAGCAAGTCGAGGCTGCGGTGGCCGGGA
>NW_007231844.1:79828-106919 GCF_000164805.1 Carlito syrichta | reverse complement strand
CCTCAGCCTTCCGAGTAGCCGGAATTACAGGCACGCGCTACCATGCCCAGCTAATTTTTGATTTATTGTAGAGATGAGGTCTCGCCACGTTGCCTAGGCAGGTCTCGATTGCGCTGGCTCAGGCAATCCACTCAGCCTCCCAAAGGCGCAGGATTACAGGCTGAGCCACCGAGCCCGGCTAAAATGGATATATGGATACCTAACTCAATGGCTTGTTTTAAGGTTTAAATTAGATCATGCATGTAAAACATCCAGCACATTGCCTGACATAGAGTAAGTGTTTAGCAGATGGTTACTCAGTTCCTGCCATCATAGTAAAAGACCAGCTCTTGAGCTTGATTTTAAAACATCTCGTATAGGCACCTTGTCTGTCCTCCCTCTGTGTGGGGAGAAATGCCTCAGGGATGTCTGAACACTGAGCAGTGTGGGAACATATATGGGGAAAGCTACATTTCACTGAGGGGTCTCGGTTCTGCACAATGGAATTGCCATCTGTAATTGAATGTGTTCAGTGTGCAGCTGCAGTGGCTTAGGAAGATGGGAGGCTTAAGAAGAGGGCATGGCCTTAGTAGACGTCAAGGGGTCCAACCTTCTGTAATCCTGGGAAAGGGACTTGATTTCTCTGAGGCTATTTCAGATCTGAAGATGGGAATAATACTATCTGTGGAAGGAGGTTGTCCTGAGTAATGAGTGACCAGAATGCTTAACGCAGAGTGAGTGCTCAGGGAGCAGTCGACTCACCAGTCCTCTTGCAGCCTGTGATAGTCACCACACTGTGTTACAGAGGCCAAGGGCTCCAGTGTGGGTTGTGGCTATGTTGCTGAGACTGTGGTCTCAGATTCTTCCTTGGCTGATGACCATCTAAATGTGTCCTACTCTGTCTGTAGTGGCTTCTCCCATCAGGTAGGGGATAGTCCTCATGGCAGTCTGCGACACTGAGAGTGGTACCAAGAGCTTGACGTTGACTCACATTGGGGTTTGTGTCTTTGGAGAATGAGGTGCTCCCACCATCATGCCATACCACTGTCCAGTTGAGGTGGAGGCTCTGAGCAACCTCTAGGGGACACCTCTCCAGCCAGGGTTTTTCAGTGCTTTTTGGAGGAAACCAGCCAGAAGTGGATTTTCTTCTCTGGTGTATAAAACAGTAATGCCCGTGGCCTTCGCATCAGTGACAGTCTCCGGGGATTTGTGATCATGAGAGTTTCTGGGCCAAATATTAACTTCAAAACTAGTTCAGTTTCAGATCCCCCCTCCCAACCTGTGGATGAAAGGAGAGGCAACGTGGTCTTTTGAAGAGTGACTAGGCTTGGAACTGGGTATGCCCAGGTTATAACTGCACTTACTCTGCCTCCCCTTGCAGTTGCTTTTTCTCTCTGCACTTTGCCCTGTGGAGTAGAGAGACCATGCAAGGGCTGACCGAGGCAAATTTGGAGCATCAAGTGAGGGGTTGGAGCACGCCTCTGCCCTGTGCATCTTTCCCCAGCCACTCCCCACAGTGCTGGTGACCTGGGCCCTTCTCAGTAATGGGGCCTTTGCTCCTGCTAACCTGTATTACAACACTAGAGGCTAAGTACTGCTCAAATGCTGTATTGATTAACCCAACCGGTTAGGTTTGGGTTTGCAGAGCACCCCTGTGTCGTTGATATAGCAATGAGGGGCTTTGCCCAGGTTTGCCCCATGGCTTGACATGCTCATCACCTCTGCTGGCCTTGACAAGTGTTTGCTGACTCCCCTCCTTCTACATGTGAAGCCCTGGACTCAGACAGAGGGTTGGTGCTAGAGGTGCAGGGATGTGTGACCCCAACCCTCACTGACTTTATCAAGGAGTTGTGGAGATAGATATTTGCCCATGAGAATATGTATCTGGTGGCATCCAGCAGCACACTGCTGAGCACAGAATGAAGGGTCACTGAGACCATCTGTGCTCATTTCATGGGATAGTTGGGAAAAGCAGGGGGGTGGATTTGAGCTGAACTTGGAAGGCTGGGTAGAATGTGGAAGGAAATAACCACTCTTCCATAGAGTGGGGCAGATGGAGGGTGCAGGAATGGAACAGGCGGGGACCCATAAGAAGGCAGCTATGGGTCAGGCTTGGTGGCTCAGCCTGTAGTCCCAGCGCTTTGGGAGGCCGAGGCGAGTGGGTTGCCTGAGCCTGCGGGTTCGAGACCTGCCCGGGTAACTTGATGAGACCTCGTCTCTACAATAATTAAAAAATTAGCCAGGCATGGTAGTGCATGCTGGTAGTTCCGGCTACTTGAAATGCTGAGGTGGAAGGATTGCCAGAGCCCATCAGGTCGAGGCTGCCGTGGCCGGGAGCATGCCACTGCACTCCAGTATGGGTGACAGAGTGAGACTCCAGCTCAAAAAAAAAAAAAAAAAAGAGGGCAGCTATGGCCAGAGTGGAAGCTTATGCTGGGGAGCCAGGCAGGAAGGCTGAGAGGTCAGCCTGGCCTATTTTGATTGTCCCAAGTCTCTGGTAAGGATAGCGGACTTGGTTGTGCCACAGATTTTTCCTGCTTGTGGTCCAGGGATTGACCCAGGGCTAGGCTCTGTGTCCTCCAGGCTGATGATATTGGTTAGTACATGTTCCCATAGTTTCTCTTCCATCCATTGTTTGTCTACCTGATGCTTGTTTTCCTGGAGATAAAGAATATTCTACCCGTAAGTGCAAGGGTTCAGACAGGAAAAACTTGGACTTCCTGGGGCCACGGGACTTGAGCCGGCTGTTGTTTCTGTAGTGGCCTGGAGTGCCCTGAATTGAGTCCTAGTAGGATAGGGGTAGGGGAGGGCCTTCCAGCAGGTGTGGATCAAGGAGAAAGGTGCTGCTGGGCTTGCAAAGATGAGGATGGGTAGAGTGGATGCTGAGCACAAATATCCCCCTTTCCCGCCTCTCCTTCCAGGAAGCCCCGTTACTCTTGCAAGCTGTCACCCAGCATTAGAGCTACATTCCTTATACTTTCACTCCACGAAGCTCTCTCAGAACCGTTCAAATCCATACCACCCACCACTGCAGCTTGCTCTTCCTAAAGTTCACATCACTCACCTGCTCACGGTCTTCCATGGCTCCTCGTGGCCACTGGGCCTAAATGCTAGTTCCTTTGTCAAGCATTTGGGGCTCTGAGCTGCAGGACTGGAAGCAACTTCCCCAACCCTGTCTTTTCTTCCACTTGTGACCTTTGCTTCTGCCAAACCAGATGCCTCCTCTTCTTTCCTCCAAGCCTTTGTTCAGCCTCATCATGAACAGCTCCAAAACAAACACCTACTCATGCTTCAGAACCCCTATCCTGTGCTGACCCTCATGAAGCAACACTGCATTCCCACCAGATGCTGGTCATTCTTTCTTGCCCGCCCCTGCTCTTCTTGCATTCATTTTACCAGGTTTTTCTCCTGTTTGCGTGTTAGTCCTTGAACACTCTCTGTCTCCTCTTTGCCTCACCCCAGTGGCAGCGAGCCCCGCAAAAGCGGGGAGTGCATCCCATATGCTGACTGTGGCGTGGGAGTCATGCCCTTGCCAGTTGTTTAGGGAATGCCCATGACTTGAAACAAGGAGACGGGAGAGGAGGTGGCTCCAGGGTTGCTTGTTCTGTAGCTCAGGGTGGGTCTGCTTTTGGATCCCTTGCTGAAGCCTTGAGGATGTCCCCACTGCCACTCCTGGTGCTGCTCTAACTTGTACCAAGCAGAAACATGTCCTGACTTCCCAGCCAGGCCGTCTGGGCAGAAGTGGGGAGGCACAGCCACTTCAGTGAGCTGTGGTACATCCCCACATCCTGGACTCTTCAAGAACAAAACCAGATTCTGGATCTTTGCAGAATTTAGTGTTTTTCGTTAAAGGCATTTAAAACCCAAACTAACAACAACTTCCGAGTTCTTAGAGTATCCACAGTGTGAAGTTTCAAATTCAGTCTTTGGGAATTTAAAAAGTCAAAACCTGCATTGGCCGGGAATCGAACCCGGGCCTCCCGCGTGGCAGGCGAGAATTCTACCACTGAACCACCAATGCTGCAGCTGTTGGCAGCTGTGTGGGCACCTCCCTTTAGCCTCATTTCTGGGCCTCCTTGTATAGATGCTAGTTCATAGAATACAAGGCCAATATCTGATGCTGCCACATCAGCAAGAACAGAGAGCTGAGACTCCAGAGCAGGAGGAAGGGGCTGGAAACAGAAGGGTATGTGCATGTAGCTGATTTGCCTTCAGACCTCGAGATGGAAACTAGAGCTCTGGTCTTTTTCAGTAGCAAAAGTATATTGAGACTTTGGGGGACTTTCTCCCTTGACGTTTGAGTCCTCTCATTCCATTCTGCATTTGGTCTTGTGTTGAGCTGTTTTACTGTTCTCAGGTTTCACACCAACTTCCTGCTGGAGACTGGCCAAGGCTGAGGGCAGCACAGCAGGAGTCTCTTTATGGTGAAGGCATCAAGGCCATGGTTCCACAACCAGTAGTGAATGCTTCTCTGGAGGACCCAGCTGCTCATATGGGCTCACTCAGCAGGAAGTGTAATTCCAGATTTCCGGGTGTCCTTGGCTGCTCCAGGCCCAGTGTGGTTGGAAAGACCAACTCTTTTAGCAGGATCGCTATGTGAGGAAACTGGCCAGGAAAAGGCCAAAAGGAAGCAGCTGCATTGCATTGGCCGGGAATCGAACCCGGGCCTCCCGCGTGGCAGGCGAGAATTCTACCACTGAACCACCAATGCTCCAGCTGATCCATAGTGCATCTGTGGGGTTTTTCACAAGGGATGATCTCTATCTCTAGCAATACTCAGAGGCACTTTGTCAGCTCACCTGGCTGGTTTGTCCAGTTTGGGAGACCAGACAGACTTATGTAGAATCATCCTTGCTGGGCCTTGTTATGACACTTTGGGGCTTGGGGCCTATGAACTGTCATTCAGCTTCCACCTGGAGGCCCATGGTTCATCCATAGCCCTCAGCCCCACAAAGACCAGACAAAGAGGCACCTCACAGGCCTTTTGTACAGCCCTATTCTGAAACACCCATTTCTGCTCCATTGGCCTCCAGCCTGGAGCCTGGCTTGTTTTGTCACAACCTCTTCTGTGAACAGTACCTGGCACATAATAGGTGTGCCATACAATTTGCTGTATGAAATCTTGACCAAATCACTGTACAGTCCCTCTTTGAACAGCCTTTTTGCAGGAATGGTTACTGTTTTTAAACAGCTCTAATTGCTAGAAAGTTCTTGACTCTGAACTAGAACTACACAGACTAATTGACATCTTTTGAATATGACCATTCTTAAAATTCTTTAAGCCAACTTGAGACCCCATTTATACAACAGGTGAGCAATGTACCTGCCACGATTGGATGCAAAGCAAGGAGGGTGGGAGTCCTTGCAGTCACGTTAAAAGTCCACGGTCTCTAGTCTGTCCTCTTCCTGCCTTCAGCAGCTCCTCTAGAATTAGTCCTTCACACCTCTCCTCCCCTTTCGTCTCCAGACACAATTTCACATGCTCAGCAAAGCCATTGGAGGCTCACTGATGCAAAATACATTCTCCTAACTGGAGATGCTCCAGTTTCTACAGCCAACCCATCCTCACAGGTTTCATGCTGCTGTTCTGCTCTTGGGGCCCCTAACAAGGTTGGCTAGTTCCCCCTCCTTGCCTCAGTTCACACAGTTCCTTTTACCCAGAAGGCTTATTTCCTTCTATCTCCTGACCTTCCCAGCTGCAACTGCCTCATTGGTGATCTGGGGCACTCATGCCACCACATCCAATGTGAGGCTTCTTGCTGCAGAGATACTGTGAGCTTCTGGAGGGCAGATACTAGGCTTTCGTGACCATGGGGCTATGGAAACAGGCTGGTCTGTTATAGAACCAGGCCTCCCTCGGCTCTTCTCTACATGGGCAGGTATTCCTTTCCACAAAGGCAACCTCCCTTCAGTCTACCCCAAGGAGACACCTTGGAGGCACCTACTCCCTGCCCTCTCCCCATATTATATGGGCTTTTCTATTTCATTCTGGCAACAATTCCCCCTGCTCTTTCCCGCCACCTCAACCACGTTTCAGGTCCTCCTTATCTGGTAGCTGCAGTGTTCTCTTGAGAAAGTTTGTCCTTTGCATTGGTTTTCTTCTGTCAAAACTGCTTCAGCCCAGCTTCTCCAAGCTGCTGCCAGAGATCCCTAATTAAGGCGAAGTTTCAAGCATGTCATTCATTGTTGGAAAAGCTGCACTGGCTCCTCTCTTCACTAACTATCTTTAGCTGCTCCTTCCACTTGCAGATCCCTCATCCTGCCTCAATAGGCCATGTCTTCTCAGCCTACTGTGCCTTTGGCCAGCCTCATCCCTGTGCCCAAGATGTGCCTTCCTTGCTTTCCCTGGAAAATACCTGTTCATGTTTTGGGTTTTTTTTGAGTTGGAGTCTCACTCTGTCGCCCAGACTAGAGTGCAGTGGCCGCTCCTGGCCACCGCAGCCTCGTCCTGCTGGGCTCCGGCGATCGATCCGCCTCAGCCTTCCAAGTAGCCGGAATTACAGGCGCGCGCTACCACGCCCGGCTGATTTTCTGATTTATTGTAGAGATGAGGTCTCGCTGCCCAGGTGGGTCTCGAACCCGCGGGCTCAGGCAATCCACTCACCTCAGCTTCCCAAAGGCGCGGGATTACAGGCTGAGCCACCGAGCCCGGCCCTGTTCATGTTTTTAAGATCTGACCCCGCTGGCACCTCCTGTAGCCCTCCTGAGTGGTCTGAGGGAATTTAGCTCATTGCATTTTCTTGCTTCTATATTACTGAAGCCACCTTGCTACAGTTACTTATTTGTACATGGATCTTGCCCATAAGACTGGGGTCTTTAGTGTGTCTTCAGCTCTGTCTCTAGAAATAATGGGTCAGATGCAGGCAACTTCTTGGATACATGAATGGAAAGTTGAGCAAATGTTGAATAAAGATGTTTGGTTAACTGATAATGTGTTGCATTTTTTGATCCCCAACAAGACATTTATTTGCATTCTCTCAGATTCCCAGAAGTGAGATAGCACTGCTGTTCCTCATTCCGTTGTACACAAAGAGAAACTGAGACCCAGAGTAGGGAAACAGCCATGACCCAACCAGCAGCAGAACTGGGAAGACTTGCCCTGAGATGCCTGACTCCTAATTCCTCTTTCTAAACAGGTCCTCTCCCTCATCTCAGTCCCAGGCTTTGGAGTACACAGCAGATGTACCCTGATTCCCACAGCCCCTCTCTCCTCTTTCCCCAGGCTGGTCCGGGAGTTCGTGGCCCAGAACAATACTGTGCAAATCAAGCATGTGATCCAGACCCTGTCTCAGGAGTTTGCCCTGTCTCAGCACCCCCACAGCCGAAAAGGGGGTCTCATCGGCCTGGCCGCCTGCTCCATCGCACTGGGCAAGGTGGGCCTTTCTCCTGAGGGACAGACACACTAGTGGTGGCCTTGACTCTGACTGAGCCATCCAGATGCCTTCCCTTCCAAGACCCAGCAGGACATTGCAGATCTTTGTTTCATTGCCACTCTTTCCACACATAAGACCAGCCAGGCTGGCCTCGCAGCCTTGTCCCAAGCGTGTCCCCTCTCCTGGGAGACAGACTTGGGAAAGGTCGTTGAGCCCAGCCCTCACATAAAGGCCTAAGCATCTCTGAGGGAGCTGGGGTAGCAGCTGCCACTGCAGGCTGCAGGACCTGGACTGGGTCCCATTCTGAGCCGTCTCCTCCTCCTGCCCCCTTGCAGGACTCAGGGCTCTACCTGAAAGAACTGATTGAGCCAGTGCTGACCTGCTTCAATGATGCAGACAGCAGGCTACGCTACTATGCCTGCGAGGCACTCTACAACATTGTCAAGGTAGCCCGCGGCGCCGTGCTGCCCCACTTCAACGTTCTCTTTGACGGGCTGAGCAAGGTAACAGACACCCCTCCAAGCTAGGCTGAGCTTGGCACATTCGAGCTCACTTGACCTCCTGGGGCCTTGGGTGCCCAGATCCCTTTTAAAGATGCAAGCAGAGCATGTAAGCATATGACTACAAGGAACAATTATTGTCTGTTGAATCTAATACTTTTCTAAATGGGCTTATACTTACCTTTTTTTCATTTCTCTGTTTTTGTGTTTTATCAAAGTATTAGCCTACCACACAGCGGAGGGGAAAAATAGATAATCTGAGAAGCACTAAACTCCTTGGTTAGAAGGTGATGGTGATCCATTGCAGAGACGCTGTTTGCCCTGTGAAGAGGGTGGCCATTATTCTGGCTCACAAGTGCTCTAGAAAAAGCTTTCCTTAGAAGGGCTCTGGAGTCCATCATACTCTCCTCCATGCCCCTCAGCCTCATGGAGTTTGCCCCACCCCACCCCAGGCACAGAGCAGCCCTGCGGTGCTGGGCCTCTGTGGAATGCCACATTTCTAGAGTATCAGCCTCTCAGCTGCCCAGCCCCTCCTCCAGGAGTAGAGAGAGGACCCAGCACTTTAAGATTGGAAACCCCTGAAGAGGGCCCATGGGAAGCAACCCCCACCCAGTCATAGCAGGAAACAGGAACTCCAGCAAGCCCTGGGAGGCATCCCTGAGCAGAAGGGGAACCCAGCTGCATCTGGTTCCCCACTTAGCCAGTTCCCTACTCTCCCAGCCTTCCTCAGATTTGCTCAGGTGGGTACCTGTTAGATGTTCTGGGCTGCACCAAGGTCTTTGCCATGGGTTTGCAGGAGATTCCTTGTCTCCCATTTGACTATGCCCCTCGCCTCTGTGTTTCCCCTTTCTGTGTTTCTCTAGCTGGCTGCTGACCCAGACCCAAATGTGAAAAGTGGATCTGAGCTCCTAGACCGCCTTTTAAAGGTACTTGTACATTGTCCCCACTTTTATTTCTAGCATCTGTGTCTTCCACCTGTCTTTCACCTTAGAAATTCTATCACCAGGGATACTCTTGCTAATTTTCCTAATTTTTAAATTTACATACAGTAAAATATACTCTTTGCTATGCAGTTCTATGACAAGTGTACAAAGCTCTGTCACCTCTGTAGTCACATCCAGAACTGTGCCATCATCCTAAACATCCCCTTGTCTTGCCGCCACCCAGAGCAAAGTTTGCCTCTATCCTTCCATACCACCCTTCCCCCAATAGCAGGGGGCTTGGCATTCCATCCAGACCACAGAGAGTGGGGTTTTGTTATTTGATTAGTTCTCTTAAACTGATTCCTGCTTTCCGTCCACCAGTTTTGCATCTGGTTCCCCACTTAGCCGGTTCCCTACTCTCCCAGCCTTCCTCAGATTTGCTTAATGAGTGGGGTACCTGTGGCAAAACGAATACTCCAGGCACCTTTCCTGCCTAGCTTGGACTCTGCCGTTTTCCTCTGGGGCTGCCTGACCTCTGGAGCCAGGCCTGGGCTAGTGATTCCACCAGGTCAGGCAGCCCTGGTCTCTGGCATTGGCAGCTCACATTCCTTTGATCCGCAGGACATTGTGACTGAGAGCAACAAGTTTGACCTGGTGGGCTTCATCCCCTTGTTGCGGGAGAGGATTTACTCCAACAACCAGTATGCCCGGCAGTTCATCATCTCTTGGGTAAGGTCCGGCCCTGGCACTGTTTCTCCAGCCTCTAGTTCAACGAGCTCCAGTTTGGTAAAATGCTTTCTGCCACATCCTTGGTAGGTCCTTTGGCTACAGGAAGCCTCCTTGTTGTCCTCGAATAGTCATTAATGCCTGATAATCCAAAAGCACTTTATTCAGCTTTGCCCCTAAAGCCCATCATGTTGCCCCTGAAGGGAATTAGAGTCTTTCTTTTTGCCAAGAAATACCCAGATTTCTCTTTGAAGCCAATAGTGCTACTTCAGCAGTCCCACCTTTTCTAGCCTCCTCTAGCCTCCTTCCCCATCCATTCTCTTCTCCCCTAGACATCTGGATTTCCTTAGAGTCCTATTACCATTCCTTTGAACATTTAACAACAACAACAACAAGATAGCTGGTAGCATTCCCTCCCCCATGGGACTCCTGCAGTGTGGGGAAATGCTGCCTCCACAGGTCCCCTTCCCACTGCCCAGTCCCAGAAGACTGATGAGGGGGAGACAAGTTTCTCTGGCTGCTGTGACTTCCCCTCCTGTTTTCACCCCCTGGTTAGATCCTGGTTCTGGAGTCTGTGCCAGACATTAACCTGCTGGATTACCTGCCAGAGATCCTGGACGGACTCTTCCAGATCCTGGGCGACAATGGCAAAGAGATTCGGAAAATGTAAGTAGAGTGAGAACCCTCAGTATGCACATGCACCCCACACCCACAAACAGGCAGCAACAGGAGGGCAAGAAAATCTCTCTTTTCTTCCTGGCTCATGTGCTTCCTGCTTTGAGGTGCTAAGAGCTCATCAAACCCCAGCCTAAACCAGCTCGGTGCCTCAGCCTGTAATCCCGCGCCTTGGGAGGCTGAGGTGAGTGAATTGCCTGAGCCCGCGGGTTTGAGCCTGGGCAACTTGGCGAGACCTCATCTCTACAATCAATCAAAAAATTAGCTGGGCATGGTAGTGTGTGCCTGTAATTCCGGCCACTTGGAAGGCTGAGGCGGAAGGATCGCCGGAGCCCAGCAGGTCGAGGCTGCGGTGACCCGGAGCCACTGCACTCCAGTCTGGGCGACAGAGTGAGACTCCAACTCAAAAACAAAAACAAAAACCCCAGCCTCTGAAAATGTAGGCCTCAAAGTGTAGTCTCCCTCTGGGTGACTGACCCAGAGCAGAAATGAACTGACCCAGAGCACTGGGTTGAGACTCCTCCAGCCCTGGCAGACATGTGCTGCTTTCCATTGTCCATTTCTCTTGGTAGGTGTGAGGTAGTTCTTGGGGAATTCTTGAAAGAAATTAAGAAGAACCCCTCCAGTGTAAAGTTTGCTGAAATGGCCAACATCCTGGTGATCCACTGCCAGACGACAGGTGAGTGTGTGGGGGTCCCACAGATGCCACTGCCTCTGCAGATGTACCTTTCACTATCTCAGCTTCAGTGAGGGGGCAGGAGAGAGTCCTGGAAGGAGTATTAACCAATGTGACCAGATGTGGTGGTGTGTACATATAATCCCACCTACTAGAGGCTGAGGGAGGAGGATCGCTTGAAGTCAGGAATTCAAGACCAGCCTAAGCAACATAATAAGATCCCGTCTCTGAAATAGATACATAAATTCTTTAGGCATGGGGACACACACCAATAATCCCAGCACTTCGGGAGTTTAAGGTGGGAGAATGGCTTATGCCCAAGACTCTGAGACCAGCCTGGGCAACATAGCAAAAAACCATCTCTTAATTAAAAAAAAACAAAAAACAAAAAAAAACAGTGTGACACTGAGCCTTGGGAGCAATGCAGTGGTGAGTCTCTGTGAGAAGGAGATCCAGGCTCTCTATCAACATGAAGGACCTTTTACCTACGGTGGCCTCTGTGGAATAAAATCTAGAGACCTTGGTGACAAGCCTGACCTTAGCACTGAGAGTTGAAATGCTTGGAGGTTGGGGTTATGTGTCCATTAGCTTCTGTCGGGTATCAAACCACTATGAAACGTAATTGTTTAAAACAATATTATTATTGATCATGAGTCTGCAGGTCACTTGGGTGGTTCTGCTCCTGGGCCAGGCTTGACTGGGCTTGATCTTACACCTACAGTCAACCGGAAGGTTGCTGGGGCTGGGCGGTCCAGGATGACCTCTTTCATGTCTGGTGGTTTTTTGGCAGTGGGGGCAGTTAGACAACATCTTATTGTCCAACAGGCTAGCCCAGGCACATTCATACGGCCTCAGCAGGATTCCAAGAGAGATGGTAGAAGTGAGCAGGGTCTCTGAGGGCCTAGGGGTGGACCAGGCACACTATCACTTTAACCACATTCTACTGGCCAAAGTAGCAAGGCTCGCCCAGATTCCGGGAGTAGGAAAACCAACTCTACTTCTTGGTGAGAGGAGGCCTTTCATTACAGAGGGGCATAGATACAGGGAACAGTGAGATTTGTGGCCACTTTACAGTCTAGCACAGGAGTGTTACTGTGTTACAGGCTGTGTCTGTCTGTACCTTTGGAAGGCAAAGTACATGGGGAAGAGAGCGTTAGTGAGAATGGAACGAGCCATTGGGTTCCCAGTCCTGCATGTGTGGTCAGTGAGAAGGGACAGTTCGGCTCTTATGCTGACCCATCTGAAATCCCTGATTCCCTTCCAGATGACCTCATCCAGCTGACAGCCATGTGCTGGATGCGGGAGTTCATCCAGCTGGCTGGCCGCGTGATGCTGCCTTATTCCTCTGGGATCCTGACTGCTGTCTTGCCCTGCCTGGCCTACGATGACCGTAAAAAAAGTATCCTTTGCTCTGGGGAGAAAAATAAGAGCAACCCCAAAGGGACTGAAGTTGAGGGACCCTGGAGTGGGGGTTAGGGACTCCCTTAGGATCCATCACATTCCCAAATAGACCCTAGCATCTAGAGCACAAGAGGTGGAGCGGAACATGGATTAGGAAAGCCAGGGACACGGAGCTGATGCTGCAGTCTCCACAACTTACCTGGTTACTTAAAGGTCGGGAGAAGCTATCCCAGGACCCAGGCTTTCAACCCCAACTTTGGGTGGGGGAAATCCAGGAGGACCAGCAGGAGGGAATGCTCCTAGAAGAAACAGGAACATCTCACAGGGGCACCAATATGGCAAGGAGAACATGGACTTGGTTGAGACTGCCTGTCTGCCTAACAGCCTCTGGGAGGACTGAGCCCTGGACCAGGAATACTAGGTTTAGGGACACCTCCCCTGAATGGGACAGCTCCTTACATCAGTGGACTCAGGCATCAAGGAGGTGGCCAACGTGTGCAACCAGAGCCTGATGAAGCTGGTCACCCCTGAGGACGATGAGCCAGATGAGCTGAAGCCAGTGGTGCAGAGACAGACTGAACCCAACCCGGATGACTCCCTAGGAAAGCAGGAGGGGGCAGCCAGTGGTAAGTAAACTGCCCCTGCCCCTCCCCTCCTCCCACGAAGGGCCCCAGGGAGCCAGAGGTTGTACAGCTTCCCTTGGGGCCTCCCTTAACCAACCAGGGCTACTTTATATGTGTTAACTCAAATAATTCTGGCAACAGCTCAGCAAGGTAGCAACCGTATTATCCCCGTTCTGTAGAGGGACATGTGGAAGCTTGAGCATGGCCAGAATCTGGCAGCTGGTGAAGGGCAGAGTTGGGATTTGAACCCAGGCAGGCAGCCTCCCAAGGCCATAATTTTCTCCCTGACCCCCTCAAAGTCCAGTAAGTTTTTCTTTAATCTTTTTCCTGGATTCAACTATAAGAAGTAGCTGTTTTCAAGGTAGGAAGGTTTGGAGCATGGAAGGAGTGCCAATATTCAGGGTACACTTGATCTTGGCAGTGGATATCCAGCTACCCAGAAGCCTGACTTTGTTTACTGTGCAGGTCATTCTCAGGGAGGGAGGGTTTAAAAAGCTCTAGCTTCAGTTTATTCAATGCTTGCGAATTCTGCCCAAATCAGTACCTTTAAAAAATGAAGTTGCTATGTTCTCCTTTCAGACTCCTTTAACTTTATTTTCTTGTTTATCTGTAACATTTCAAAAAGCACATTTATGCTGATTGGTGTCTGGAGTTTAAATATTCTCTAGAACCCTGACATTTTCATATCTCTTGGACCTCTGTCCTTACCAAGAGGTTACTGATCAGTCGGGGTGATGTCCTCCTTTGCAGAAGCAACCAGAGAGTAAATTGATGCACAACCTACTCAAATGTTTAAGGATAACTGCGTGAGGTCTGAAACCTGCCCCCAGGAGCCAAAAGAATTGCTAAAGCATTTTCTCCCATTGCCATTAGTGAACTTTACTTTTGATCGTCTGAGCAGAATTGCAAGCATGTGTACCCCATGGACCATGGGTTTGGCTGATAGAACTGAGCAGCAGTCTGTGCTGGACCCATCTCAGGTGTCAGGTTACAGCTTAGCCAGAGCAGCAAAACAGCTGGAGGCAGAGTTTCTCTCAGCTGGAGCATTGGTGGTTCAGTGGTAGAATTCTCGCCTGCCACGCGGGAGGCCCGGGTTCGATTCCCGGCCAATGCAGCAGCTGTAAGCTTTTTGGCAGACCCTGGAAAATTTTTTTAATGTGAGATAAGTTAGTGTGGGCCTTCAAAGAGAGAAGCTTTCTTACTAGGGGAAACCAGAAGAATCTAAATGTTAGACATATTTTTGTGAACTCTTACTGACATGAATATTTTCTTTTGGTTTTTGGTTTTTAGTTATTTGGTTTGGTTTGTTTTTTGTTTTTTGAGTTGGAGTCTCACTCTGTCACCCAGACTGGAGTGCAGTGACCGCTCCTGGCCATCGCAGCCTCAACCTGCTGGGCTCTGGCGATCCTTCCGCCTCAGCCTTCCGAGTAGCCGGAATTACAGGCATGCACTACCACGCCCAGCTGATTTTTTGATTTATTGTAGAGATGAGGTCTCGCTGCCCAGGCGGGTCTCGAACCCGCGGGCTCAGGCAATCCACTCACCTCAGCCTCCCAAAGGCACGGGATTACAGGCTGAGTCACCGAGCCCGGCTTGGTTTGGTTTTTGAGTCAGAGTCTCACTCTGCACCCAGACTGAAGTGCTGTAGCATGATCACAGCTACCGCAGCTTTGACCTGCTGGGCTCAGGTGATCCTTCCCCTTCAACATTCCCTACTGCTAGAACTACAGGCACATGCCACCACATCTAATTTTTTTTATTTATTGTAAAAGACAAGGTCTCTCCAATTTGCCCAGGCTGGTCTCAAACCCTGGGCTCAGGCAGTCCTCTTGCCTGTGCCTCCCAAAGTGCTGGGATTACAAGCGTGAGCCACCACACCCAGCCTCTTTTTGTTTTTTAATTCTCATTTTAGAAAATTTAGAAAGTTGAAAAAAATACAGAGGAGGAGCAAGTCCATCCTCACAAAGAGGCAGTCAGTATTAAAATTTTGGCATATTTTTTCCAGTTTTGTATACTGTGTGTGTGTGTGTGTGTGTGTGTAAGATCATACAATGTATCCAACTTCACATCTGCTTTTTTTGTTTCTTTTTTGTTGTTTTGTGCTTGACAAGTATAACTGGCAAATGCTTTGACTATTTTATACTAACTTAAAAGTTCAAAATGACATTTAATCTACAGAGTTAGAAAATAGAATAACAGTTGCCTGGGCTTGGGGGAAAGGAGGAATCTGGACTGACTACTAACAGATGCCTGATTTCTTTTGGGGGCAGTGGAGATATTCTAGAATTAAATAGGAGTAATGAGTGCACAGCTTTGTGAATGTAATAAAAACCACCCAGTTGTACACTTTAAAATGGTGAATTTTTTGCTGCGTGAAATTTATGTTATATGAATTGTATCTTCATTTTAGTTTTTTGAAAAGTTTGTGCCTACTCTCTCAAAGTGGAACCCAGCAGCCCCTGCTCACCCTTTCCACTTATGTGGCAAAAAGTCAAGCCATCTGGAAAAGAACTGCTCCATTCTGTAGGTCGTGGCCTCAGCCAAAAACCTCTCCAAAAGCAGAAGCATTGGTGGTTCAGTGGTAGAATTCTTGCCTGCCACGTGGGAGGCCCGGGTTCAATTCCTGCAGTGCAGCTTATTTACCTCTTATAGAAAGTTTTCCTAAGCATGCTTCATTCAACTGCTTGCTCAGAAGAGTATTATCCTAAACCAGGATACATTCATGCAGGTTGGCTCTGGATTTTACTGCCTCATAAAGAGCATTTCAGCTGATGAAACTACCACTTTGTAGTGGTTCCCAGGGAGGGAAGCGGCTAATTTGAGACCTTCACATCCACTCTCAGCCCTGTTCAGCTTGTAACTAACTAAAAACCAGTCTTTTACCAAGATGCCCGGGACAAAGTAGAGTTGATTTAGCCAGTCAGTTGGCAAGTTCATTCCACCCTCTCCTGGTTCCTCTTCTCTGTCTGCTCCTACTGTCCTTGGCCCACCTGGCTGAAGACAGCAGCCTCCTGCCTGGTTTTCCTTATGTAGTTGTGCTGACTCATCCACAGCACCACATTTCATGGCACGCCTCCCGGCAAGGCTCATCTGCATGTGTGCATCTGTGTGCACCACTCCCCTCAGTCTCCTCCCTTCTCCCTCCTCCTCTGACCTGAGGCCTCCAGGGCAGTTCCTCATTTGTATCACACTGTTTCCAGTCTCTGTTCACTTGCTCCAGCTCCCCCTTGGCCCACTACTCAGGGGTAATCCATGGCACAGCCTCCTTTCCCTGGTTCTGAGTTCTTACAGTATTTGACATGTCCAGCCTGATTGTCCCCTGGTTGTCTTAGGTGTCAGCAAAATTCTGGGGTCTGATCATCCTGCCTGTGAGTCCTGGCTCTGTTCACTTCATATCTGTTGCCCTTTCTAAGCCTCAGATTCCTTAATTGTTAAATAGGATGATAATAATATGTAATGGGGGGGTATGGGATTGGCAGTTGAGGGAAACTGCCAGGGGAGGGAGGGGCACACCTCATCAACAAGAGTACCTGTATAATGAACATTTGTATACCTAACCCTGAATTGTGCCCCACATCTTAAAATAAAAAATAATAATAATAATATGTAAACTATAGTATGCTTGAGAGTTTCAAACAATATTTTTGCATGAGCCAGGCTTGGTGGCTCAACCTGTAATCCTGCACCTTGGGAGGCTGAGGTGAGTGGATTGCCTGAGCCCACAGGTTCGAGACCCACCTGGGCAACTTGGCGAGACCTCATCTCTACAATGAATCAAAAAATTAGCTAGGTGTGATAGCGTGCGCCTGTAGTTGCAGCTACTTGGAAGGCTGAGGCAGAAGGATCACTGGAGTCCAGCAGGTCGAGGCTGCGGTGGCCGGGAGCGGCCACTGCACTCCAGTCTGGGCGACAGAGTGAGACTCCAACTCAAAAAAATAAATAAATAATAAACGATTTTTGCATGTAAATCTTTTAGCACTTGGCATGTGGCAAACAAGCTCAATAACAAACATTTCAGTGTTGTTGTTGTAATACATGTTTATAATATAATTGTTGACTTACTAAGGCATTGGAGCAGACTTCTTTTTTTTTTTGCTCAGGCAATCCACTCACCTCAGCTGGAGCAGACTTCTTACCAGAAGTCTAATATGGGTCATCAAGGTTGGATTCTTTCTGGAGACTCTCCAAGAAGATCTATTTCCTTCCCTGCCCTTTCCAGTTTCTAAAGGTCACCTGCATCCCTTGGTTCATGGCTCCATCCTCGATTGTTACTAAAACCTAAATATGAGAGGCCAGATAGTGTAATTCGATTGTAAAATCTGAGGATCTACTTACTTACCAGCTGGATGACTTTGGGCTAGTTAACCTCTCTCTGCCTCAGTTTCCTCATCTGTAAAATGGAGATAGTAGTACCACCTATTGCATAAGGTCATTAAGAGGATTAAGAGCTGGTAAACAGCCTAGAGAAATGCCCAGCATGTCATTAGTTGAAGGTAATGAGACTAGCATAAGGCACCCCTAGTTCATCACTCAGCTTCACCATTCATTCACTCATGACCAATCTTGGTACTTCTATAAATGTGTATGTTTCTAAAAGATAAAAGCTCCTTTTGTAAAATTTATCACAATACTATCATCATAACTCAGGAAAGAAAAAAAAAATTAAGTCTGAACATATTATCAAATTTCTATTCAGGGTTTATACTTCCCCATTGACCCGAAAACTGGTATAACCAAAAAAAGATTAAAAGTCACCAGATATTACGCAGACTAGAAGAAGATATTTGCAGTGTGTTTCACTGTGAAAGGGTTAGTATCCAAACACAAGCGTTCTTTCATTTTTAAAAAAATGGATTGCCTGAGCCCGCAGGTTCGTGAACCGCCTGGGCAACTTGGTGAGACCTCATACAATAAATCAAAAAATTAACCAGGTGTGGTAGCGCACACCTGTAGTTCCAGCTACTTGGAAGGCTGAGGCGGAAGGATCACCAGAGCCCAGCAGGTCGAGGCTGCAGTGGCCAGGAGCAGCCACTGCACTCCAGTCTGGGTGACAGAGTAAGACTCCAACTAAAAATAAAATTAAAATTAAAAAAAAGGACAAAAATGAGAGTTCATGACGAAGCTGTTAATTCCTTTATGTAACAAATGCTTACATAGCTCTTACAACATGGCAGGCATCATTTAGACACTTAACATTTATGCTTCCTCCCTTATTGTCATAGCAGGCCTATGGTGTAGCTACTGCCATTACCCCCACTGTACAGGTGAGGAAAGGGAGGCAAAGTAAAGTGACTTGCCCCAGGTCACACAGCTAGAAAGTAGGAGGGTCAAGACCCAAAGCTAGGCCAAAAGGCTTGAGAGCCCTTGCTCACAAGCACTGTGTCACACCACAGTTCTCTGAGGAGGGAATTAATACATAAGGGCAATGAAAGATGCTGAGTATGACTGGAAACCAGAGAATTGCAAAGAAAAGCCAAGTGTCATTTGTACTCACCAAGTTTGCCAACATTTAAAAGATTACTAATATCCCTGAGTGAGGCTTTGTGGGAAGGAGGTGACTTTCTTTCTAGAAGTACATACTGATAGAACCTTCCTGGCTGGGCTCGGTGGCTCAGCCTGTAATCCCAGCACTTTGGGAGGCCGAGACGAGAGGATTGCCTGAACCCACAGGTTCGAGACCCACCTGGGCAACTTGGTGAGACCTCGTCTCTACAATAAATCAAAAACTAGCCGGGTGTGGTAGCGTGTGCCTGTAGTTCCGGCTACTTGGAAGGCTGAGGCGAAAGGATCGCCAGAGCCCAGCAGGTTGAGGCTGCGGTGGCTGGGAGCGTGCCACTGCACTCCAGTCTGGGCGACAGAGTGAGACTCCAACTCAAAAAAAAAAAAAAAAAAAAGATAGAACCTTCCTAAAGGGCAACTTGGCAATAGCTATTAAGATAGGAAGTGTCGCCAGGCTCGGTGGCTCAGCCTGTAATCCCGCGCCTTTGGGAGACTGAGGTGAGTGGATTGCGTGAGCCTATGGGTTCGAGACCCGACTGGGCAGCGAGACCTCATCTCTACAATAAATCAAAAAATCAGCCGGGCATGGTAGCGCATGCCTGTAATTCAGCTACTCGGAAGGCTGAGGCGGAAGGATCGCCGAAGCCCAGCAGGTCGAGGCTGCGGTGGCTGGGAGCGGCCACTGCACTCCAGTCTGGGCGACCGAGTGAGACTCCAACTCAAAAAAAAAAAAAAAAAAAAAGGATAGGAAGTGTCTGGTCCTTCCCCTCAGCAGTTCCACTCTACACAGAAGCCCAGGAAAAATGTAAGAGCAAAAATTAGGAGACAGTCTAAATTAATTTGAAGCAAATTTCTGATGTCATGTTATTTCATTTGTAAATGTGAGTATTTCTAAGAGATACCCTCCAGGGGTGTGGAACTCTGGCTGTTATTCCAGTCCGTCCTGCCCAGGAGTCCCCAGCTTTTCCTTCTCACCCTTTCTCAGGCCCTGGTTTAGCAGACAGACCCCAGGCTTTGACACTGGGAGGACAAGCACCGAGCAGGCCCAGCCACTGCCACAACTGCCCCTGTGTCTTCTGAGCTGTGTCCTGGGTCTAGAGACAGCAGCGTAGACATGGACATAAAACCCCCACTTTACTGGAAAGAAGAAGAGGCCATGACCCACACCTGGAATAGCACTGCTCTGAGACATAGTTCACAGTGAAAAAAAGCAAGTTGCAGGAAATACACTATGATCTCATTTATGTTTACAAATCAAAAAGTAGGATAGCAAAAGCCAGGAGGGGATACTTGCCACTTGTCTACCTGGGAAAGAAGTTACCTACTTTCATGTAGAGCAAAATAAGACTGAAGATTAAAGAGAGAAAGGTTTTTTTCTTTATTTTGTTTGAAACTTAGAATGAGAATTTGTTTTACTTCTATAAAGGCTGGTATCATTTGAAAAATATAAATAATGATAGTTTTTATTTATAACCCACAGAATAGAACAAATATCCATGGGTCCATCATGACATAAGTAATCGAATGAATGAATGGTATGGAAGGGACAGTTCTTCCTTACGTTGAAAGTCCAGTTAATAAATGTTGAAGGAGCCAGGCGCAGTGGCTCGTGCTTGTAATCCCAGCACTTTGGGAGACTGAGGTGGGAGAATTGCTTAGCCCAGGAGTTCAAGACCAGCCTGGGCAAAATAGCGCTACCTTGTCTCTACAAAAAATAAAAAAATGAGTAGGGCATGGTGGCATTTGCCTGTAGGTCCCAGCAATTCAGGAGACTGAGGTGAAAGGATCTCCTGAGTCCAGGAGGTCGAGGCTGTGATGAGCCATGACTGTGCCACTGCACTCCAGCCTGGGCATCAGAGTGGGACCCAACTGAAAAAAAATGGAGAAGGAAAGAGGAAGACAGAAAACCATCATCAGATAAACTCCACAGTAACATTTGTAATAGGCACGTTTCACTCTTGGGTGCTATAGTCAGTGAGAACATGTTTGAGGCAAAACAGAATATTTGTCTAATTGTAAATATCTTCCTTCATGATATTTGTTAATTACAAAGAGAAAAATAGTAATTCACAGGGGAGAAACCCAGCAGATACTACCTTCATCAGCACCAGTAATGAGACAAATAGACAACTTGTGTCCTCAACAGGATTCACTGAGGCATGGCACTTCTGTGTCATTCCTGCATAGATGTGTAACTTCAGCCTGCTCATGAGAAGACGTGAGACAAACCCACTTGGGGAGATATTTTTCAATGTGATAGACCGTTCAGGAAAGACAGAAAGACTGAGGAACTGCTACAGGTTGGAGGAGACGAAGGAGACAGGACAACTAAATGCAATGTGGGGTCCTGGAGCAAAAAGCCATGAATGGAAAAACTCATGACATTCAAATTAGTTTACTCATTTAGTTAATTGTGCTGTACTGATGTTCGTTTTCCAGGTAGTACTGTACTATGGATATGTACAATGTTAGCATTAAGGGATGCTGGGAGAAGGGTGTACAGAGAATTCTTTTCTCTTTGCAACTTTTCTGTACTTCTAAAATTATTTTGAAATTAAAAAACAATTGTTTTAATGTAGGAAAATATACCAGGGGTGCCAAAAAAAAATGTATGCACATTTTAAGAGATGTTCGCTGTAATCAGAAGTGTCTGGATGCTGAAGGTAACCACTTTGAGTACCTCTAGACAGGCCATGTAAACAGTACCCATCTCATTGTATAGATGAGAAAACTGAGGGCAAAAAGGGTGTCATACTGTAAATTACACAGTGAATATCAGGAGTCTGGAATTTTTTGCAGAGCACCAACCACCCTGAGTGCCCCAGCACTGCCAACTCCCTCTTACCTCCTTAATACCACGCGAGATGTGGCCAGCACCTGGGTCAGAGCTGAAGTCAGAATAGGGTCCTACTGGCAGCCTTCCAGACCCAGAATGCCTTGGCTTTTTAGGAAACCTGATTAGGTGCCAAGAGAAAAGTTTTGGAATTTTAAGGTGATCAGATCCTTTTCTATCCTAGGTCACATGACAGTAAGTTAGTAAAGACTTGTGCAGAGTCACAGTCCTTTCCCCAAAGTCATTTTGTAAGCCTTTTATTGAGAATTCACATACCATATGGTTTACTCAGTGTAAAGTATACAACTCAGTGACTTTTATTTGTTCACAGAGTTGTGTAACCATCACCACAATCAATGTTAGAACGTTTTGTGTCCTAAAAAGAATCCCCTAACCATCACACCCCTTCCCTCATCTCCTTCAGCCCTAGGCAACCTCTGATCTGCTTTCTGTCTCTGTAGGTTTGCCTATTCTGGACATGTCTGAGAAATGGAATCATACAAAATACAGTCTTTTGGCTTCTTTCACTTAGCACGGTGTTTTGTGATTTTTTTGTTTGTTTTTTGTTTTTTGTTTGTTTGTTTTGAGTTGGAGTCTCACTCTGTCACCCAGACTGGAGTGCAGTGGCCACTCCCGACCACCGCTGCCTCGACCTGCTGGGCTCAGGCGATCCTTCCACCTCAGTCTTTCAAGTAACTGGAACTACAGGCGTGCGCTATCACGCCCGGCTGATTTTTGATTTATTGTAGAGATGAGGTCTCGCCAAGTTGCCCAAGTGGGTCTCGAACCCACAGGCTCAGGCAATCCACTCACCTCAGCCTCCCAAAGCACTGGGATTACAGGCTGAGCCACCGAACCCGGCTTGTTTGTTTTTTCTGCTGAGGCGTTTTATTTGTACATATCCATTATATCCCTAGAAAAAGAATCCCAGGATTTTCCCTTCTGTGTGTTTCCATGTTGCTCCTTTGTGAACCATGATGCCAGCTGAGATTGTCAGTACAATGAAAGCAAACTGGCAGGATGGAAGCAGATTATTCTGTGACTTTTCTAGATCTTTGAGTTGCACATCAAGTCTGGGGCTTATCACGTCACACTTGTTTAACCTGCCTGTGAGGTTCACAACAATTTTTCCAGCTCTGTAATCAGTGATTTCAAATTCGCCAGTGTAACTGTACTTCATCATCACAGTTAATAACCAGATGATGATTTTGGAGCACTGCCTGATGAGAACCTGGTGTCTGCCCATCTTTTCGGCATTGTTGATGCTCTTGAGAGCATCGCCAGGACATTCATGCGCACAATGATGGCAGTATGGAAAGATGACGGAAAGAGCAGCGCAGTATTTGTAAAGTTCATCCATGTTATAGCAAGTGTCAATACTTCATTTCTTTTTATGGCCAAATAATAGTCCATTATATGGCTATACCACATTTCATGAGTCCATTTATCAGTTGTTAGATATTTGGGTTGTTTCCACATTTTGGGTATTGTAGGTTATGCTGGTGTGACTATGATTACATGTTTTTATATGGACATAAATTTTTTCTCTTGGGTATATTCTTACAAGTGGAAGTGCTAAGTCATATGATGACTCTATATTTAACCCTTTGAGGATTTGCCAGACTGTTTTCCAAAGCAGACGTACCATTTTATATTCCTACCAGCAATGTACAAAGGTTCCGATTTCTCCACATCCTTACCAACACTTGTTACTATCTTTTTTATTTTAACTATCCTAGTGGGTATAAAGTTGTATCTCATGTTTTTGGTTTGTATTTTTCTGACAGCTTAGGATCTTGAGTATCTCATTCATTTTGAACTTCATACTGTCAGGCTAATAATCCCTTTGAGGCTTCCCGAATGTGTTCAGCACTGGTGTCCCCTCCTTGTGAGATAACTGTACTGTCCCAAGAGCCCTAGAGAATGAGAAGGCATTGGGTTCTCATGGCTCCATAGCCCTGTTTTGTTTTGTTTTTTCCAAGATTCTAGACCAAGGTACTAGGCATAGAGAATCCTATGTGTGCTTATCACAGGAATCTTGTTTATTCAAAAGACCCAACCACCTTTCGTGACTCCTTGTTCCTCTTTCTCTCTCAGGAGGTCCAGATGGTTCTTGTGACTCCAGCTTCAGTAGTGGCATCAGTGTCTTCACTCCAGCCAGGTAGGTGGTTTGTTCCAGCCGGAGGTGTTTGTGGAAAGCAAATATCCTAGATCTTTCCTGGGTGCAGCAGACTGCAGTAAAGACCCAAGGCAAATTCTGCTCAGGGCCACTCCTTTTGGGGGACCCTTATGCACAGAGGAGTTGCTTGGTGAGGGAATCTGAAGGCTACTCATCCCACCAGTCCTGATGGACAGACAGCCTTTCAGAAGGGTTAGAAACCATGGGTCAGTAAATGCAAGTTGTACATTTACAGCTAACGCATGGTGACTGCAGTGAGACACTTGCAGATGCCATGGCCCAGCACCTTCTGCTTGTCCAGGATAATGTGGGGCCGCCAAGACTGACAAAGTGCAGGCTCTTACAGGACAGGCCAGAGCACAAGCAGTCATTAATTGTGTCCGAGAGTATGGCTAGATTGTGGGCCCAGGAGCTGTCCTCTCCTATGCTCCCAGGTCAGCTGTGATAGCGCAGCCTTCCACGTGGGGGCAGTGCAGGCCAAACAGCAAAATAATTCCCTTTCTTGCAGCTCTCTCCATACTCCCTGCAGGGTAATGGGATTCCCTGGGGAGGGAACTGTTGACAGTTTTCATCCTGGTCTGATTCCCTGGACTTGTCCCATGGCTCTTTTTCTTTGGGTGGCATTGGCACATGTGAGCTAGAATGGATGGCAGTTCTGCTACAGGAGATTTCTTCCCTCTGAACTTGATGATGAACATGGCCCTGAGGGAGCAAGTCACTCATGAAGAAGAGATGTACACACAACCCCAAGGGGCTCTTTGCACCAGGCTCTTCCCCTCAGCATATGGAGAAAGTTGGATGGGGTTGAGATCTGTGTTGAAGGAAAAACTGAGATCAAGAGGCAGGCCCTGAATATGTCCCTGACCTTGATCTTTAGGATCTTTCCTCCTCTGATATCGTTTGTGAGTTTATTCAGATCTCTAAGGACCTTGAGCACATTTTGCAAGTACTTATTATAAATATGTGCCCCTAGGACCCTTCCACATTGGGCAAGCAGATCGGTAAGTGTTGGCTATTCACTCGTTTTCAGTTTCTTGTCATGTATTTCCAGAGAATCTACCTTTGTTCACCCCTACAGGTAGAGAAGAAGCCAGGAAGTTGCTGGAAAGGGGTGATTGCTCTACAGAGTGTTGGGGAGACTAGCCATGGGGTACCCGAGCCAAGGCATTGAGAATCATGACTGATAACGTGAATGCTCAGCGAGTGCTTCCAAGGCCTGGCACTGTGCTGAGCCCTTTATGTCAAGTCCTTTAGATGTTGCTTATGTTGAAGTCCCATGGGGTCAGTGGTATTATTTTCATTTTGGGGATGAGGTGGCATAGGAGAACAGGAGACTGCTGTGTAGAAAATAGACTTGGAGGGGCTAAATGGGCACAGACCCCCTTGGGAGCCACCACAGCTGTCCTGGTCAGAATGGATGGAAGCTCAGGCTGAGGAGGGGACAGCATGTGGAAAAAGTTGGATGGGTTTGAGATTTGTGTTGAAAGTAGGAGTGACAGAATTTGCCAATAGATGGCATGAGATGGGAGAGAGGTGGGGGAAAGAATAACTTCTAGAAGTTTGGAATGAGCCAAACTCTGGGTATCCTGGTATCATTTCCAAGCTGGAGCTGGAAGGAAGAACAGGTGTAAGTCGGGCATGAAGAGCTCTGTTCCAGGTGAATCTGCGCATCCCAGGAGAGGAAAAGGAGGCAGGCTTGGATTCTGGACCCTGGAACTCGGGGCAAGGTCCAAACAGAGGTGCAGGGCTCTGGTATGTCCTGCATAGCATCTGCTTTTGTCCTGGAGGCTGTGGGAGCCAGCATTATAGTGGAAATGGCAGGATCAGATCTGGGATTTAGAAGCCGAAAAGCCCTCTGTAGACTTGTCATTATCATCTGAGGAAGCTATGGGGACCATGATACTCCAAGGCAGTGGCAGTTGGAGGTCAGGGGAGGTCCAGGAGGAGATAGAGGTAGGGCCTAACTGATCGAATGTGGACGGTGCACAACTCTCTGCTGCCATTGGCCAGGACAGATCTGCAGAAGGCCTCCATTCCTGTGCTAAGGCCAGAACCCAACAGACTGGAATGAGGGTTTTGCTTTACACCTGTCATTGAGGAGTCCGTGCTGAATTCTACCGTTTTAAAATAAGAAGTCAAACAGGAACAGATTATCTAATGCTTCCTGACCCCGCTGATGGAGGTGCCCATAGTTCATGTCACTGGCTATGCTAGAAAGCTAAAAGAGCCTTCACAGTATAAAACCAGAGCCAGGGTACCCAGGCCCCAGCCTGCCACTTTCTTCTCACAATTGGTACAGTAAAAGGAGACTAAACTTGGACTAGAAGGCGTCGTGCAGGGTCACCACAAAACCAAGCCCACCCTGCAATTTCCCAGGCGCATCATTTGCCCAGGGCACCCCCAGAGTCACCAGTTTCACTCAGTTTTCATCTGCCAAGGGTGGCAGCCAGACTGGGAACTCTTCCCATGGAAAGGCATTCTTGCCTGACAGAAAACTGCCGGTAGTGGTGGTGATCCTGAGCCTCTGAGTGCTCAGTGACCCTTGGAGAACCTCTTACCCAAAAAAATGCACATCCAACAAAATTGTAAATTCACTTCCAGGGGTTCAGGGATCACCTCAAAGGCAATCTTTGCATCCCAAATTTAAAAATACAAAGATTTCTCACTTGGACCAGAACACAGGGAGAAGTAACTGACTGAGCTGAAGAGCATAAGCTACTTCTCCCTCCTTCATGCCCCCTTTTCCTGAGATTTGAGGGAAGCCTCCATGACCCCAGGCTTAGCCACAGGGGAGAGTCACCCAGAAAAGCAGAGTATTGACAGGGTTGCTGTAGGTCTGGGTTCCTCCATCCTCCAGAGCACAGGAAGTCAAAAACTGGACTCCTATGGAGGGGTGAAAAGCAAAAACACCAGGCTGAAAGAAGCAAGCTTAGAGCCGAGGAAAGGGTTCAGAGAGAATAGTCTCCACCACCAAGTGTCTGTCTGTACCCAGGCGTGTTCCTTATCTTTCGTGAGTGCTCTGAGCCAACTGCCTGGATACAGACACTTGGTATACCAGGTGTCTATCACATCCTGACTCCAGCATGTCTGGCAGTGGCCTTGGGTAAATGGCTTGATTTCTCCCTGCCTCAGTTTCCTTATCTGTAAACTGACTTCCAGGGGGCATGGGCCTTAAATGAGATCAGTATGGAAAGAACATAGAATGGTGCCTGGCACACAGAAAGCACTTCACAAATTTTAGCTACAATTATTACAAAAACCTCATTATTAAGCCCATTTTACCAATGAGAAAACAGAGTAACTTCTTACCCAAAGTCACCCAGCTAATTAGTGACCAAGTTGGAATTCAAGCGAGATCTGACTCCAGAGCCCATGTGTTTCACTTTATTAGTTGTAGTTGGATGTTTTGCGTTTTGGCTTCTTTTACCCATCTGACATAGGAGTTCTCAAACAGGTGTTGCTATATGAACAGGCTTCCACTCTGATACCCAAGGTCTTGCTGAGGACTGTGGTGTCTTCAGTGACATTCAATACAGTTCTGCCTGTACATGAGCAGGCAGAAAGATCTAGAAATCAGTGCTTTTCAATTTTTTTGCATCTGCTGATTGAAAAAATTTATAGTGATTGGTGGCTCAGCCTGTAATCCGCGCTTTGGGAGGCCGAGGTGAGTGGATTGCCTGAGCCTGCGGGTTCGAGACCTGCCT
>NW_007231844.1:32506-79762 GCF_000164805.1 Carlito syrichta | reverse complement strand
GCGGCCACTGCACTCCAGTCTGGGCAACAGAGTGAGACTCTAACTCAAAAAAAAAATTTTTTTTTTTTAAAGTGATCTTATATTTAAAAAGCAACTTCAGCTGGGTACAGTGGCTCACACCTATAAACCCAGCATTTTGGAAGGCCGAGATGGGAGGATTGCTTGAGCCTAGGAGTTTGAGACCAGCCTAGGCAACATAGTGAGATCTTGTCTCTACAAAAAAATCAAAAAATTAGCCAGACATGGTGGCACCTGTGGTCCCAGCCACTTGGGAGACTGAAGCAGGAGGATCACCTGAGCCCAGGAAGTCAAGGCTGCAGTGAACCAGGATTATACCACTGCACTTCAGCCTGGGCAACAGAGTGAGGCTCCACCTCAAAAAGGCAACTTCAAATTCAAAAGCAACTCTATTTTTAGATTTACCTTTCTTCTAATTTGATTAGAGATTAGCACAAACATCATAAAAAGTTAGATGTTGCAGATAGAAATTGCTTTCTCCCAGAGAGAACAACTGGAACTTATTATTATTTATTGGGAGTATCAGAAGCATTATTCAGTAAGTCTGTATTTTAATAGCCATAGCAGCACCATGCATTTGGAAATTGTAGCACACACATATATAAGACATTCATTATAAGATACTTTATGAGAAAATGCTCCATGAAAATGGGATTTTGCAGACACCTTGAAATAACTCAGAAGTCCCCAGGAGTGACTCGTCTAGACTTTTTGGAACCAATGCAGAAAAGTATTTTAAACTGAGGCGCTCCCTCTGTTCTTGAGTAAGGTAAGCCAGGGCTGGAGGTGCCACATCTCAGGCTCCAGGCTAGTGATTGGGAGCTCAGCAAACCATGTGGTAGGCTCCTCGAGGAAGGGCTGGAGGGGTCCCAGAGCCCAGATCCCCTGCTGAGCGTGCCTGGAGCTGTCTCTCCAGGGCAGGTGGGATCATGACCCTCCCTTTTTCAGGCACTGAGATCGGTCTCCATGGGGTCCATCTGCTTCCTGAGACCCAAGGAGAGTATCTCCAGCCAAGGGAATGAGTTCTCAATTCGTGGCCTTGTAGGCTTGGACAGTTCCTGTTCTATCTCCATACCTGAGTTTGTTCATCTGTGCCTTGAATGCTTGAGTTATGTGAACCATGAGGTCCCTTGCAGTGGTGATGTTCTTAGTCAGGTATGGCTGGACCTGCCTCACAGGCAGTCTTGAAGACACCCATATTTTCATCTTTGCTCTGGTCAGCATTTGCTGTGGAGGAAATGAGGGCATGTAAGACACAAAGTACTGGCAGTCCTCATGTAGGCTCTTTGAAATCCTTCCATTATTTGACTCTGACAGCGCCACCTGAAGGAGGTGCCACCAGGAGCCGGCCAGCAGCATCTTAGGACCACTGTGAGTTACAGAACTTGGCTTGCAGAGGGCCATTCAGCCTGGCTTCTTGGCCTGGTTTGGGTTTGGAGTTTGCCCCACACAGCTGGGAAGCATCAGGCTTTCCCCACTGTGTTCTCTCTCCCCACTATAGACATTGTCTCCCCTTGTGACAAAATATGCTGAAAGCTGGTTGTGCTAGCCTCCTCCTACCTGCACCCAGGGTTGCCAGGTCTGCCCTGGCCAGAGAGGGGCTAGTCCACACAGGGGATGCCGTTCTGCTGCCCCTGCCAGGAGACAGCTAGAAGTGATGTCACCAGGGGCTCTCCCAAGACTGCTGCCCTTGTTTAGAGACCATGCCATGAGGTGGATGATGCCATTCTGGAATCAGACTGCTCTATTCAAACTGCCAGCTCCGCTACTTCCTGCTTTTGTGACGTTGGGCAGGTCACTTAATATTTCCATGCTTCAGTTCCCAGTCTCCTAAATAGAAATGACATGACTCAGGTCATAGGGCTTGGGGGGCGGGGATTGTGTGAGGCTTGCAGGTAAAGCACTCAGCAGAGTGTTTGCTTTTCAACACCATTGTTTTTGTCATTGTCATCAGAGCCATTATTCCCTTAGAAGTTCACACACCACTTGGCCTGCACTGTGGGGGACCTGGCCATGTACTACCTTCCTTCCCATCTGCAGCTCCCTGGTAGGCTGTTGCTAGGCCAGGGCAGCCCTGAGTCCCCCAGGTAAGAAAAAACAAGGCCTTCCTCCCCAGGGGGCCATTTAAGCTAAGCCTGTGGCCCTGACTTGCCAAGTACCAGGTACTTGTAATGCCTTGGGCCCCATGTGGCAGCCTGAGCACCCTATAGCTCCTGGTAGGAAGGGGCTCACTGCAGACTTCGGTGTTAACAGTGTTAAACAAGACCAGGCCAGGGCAGAAGGCAGCTTCTGTTCATTCCCCACCTGCTCTGTATAAGGCCATGGGCAGTGGGGCCTCCTCCACCACCAAGACATGAGCCTGTCTGGCCACAGGACTCTGCTGTCCCAAGAAGAGCTACAGAATATACCAGGAGGAGCTCTGCAGAAAACCAGCCAGGGCAGGGAAAAAGATGAACCAGGAGATAAGACAGTAGATGCTGGCCATCTGCAGAGGGAAAAGGAGTGTCTAGGAAATTGTTAGTGATGATAAGAAATGCTAAGGAAGCCTTGACCTGGACTGCTGCACTGGCCACTGCAGCAGCCACGTGTCTGCTGAGTGCCTGAAATGTGGCTGCACTGAACTGATATGTGCTGTAGGTGTGAAATGCACACTGGGTTCAAAGGCTTAGGACACAGAAGAAAAGATAGAGCGTCTTGTTAGTCATATTTGTATGACTGCTGTATTGATTACATATTGAAATGCTCATATTTTGTATATATTGAATTAAGACATTAAAATTAATTACACCTGTAGTCACTGTTTCTGTAGGACAGTGAGCTTGAGAGACTGAGGCGCTCTCTGTCGAAGACTGAGGCAGGAACCACAGGGCTTGCTATGCCTGCTGGAGCAAAAGTACATTCTGAACAATATCAGTTTCCAAAAGCAAAGGCTCTGTTGCCTCTTCCCCAACTCAAAAGAGCATGGAAGAGATTGCCTGTGAGCTCATGTTTACCACCCCAGACTCCTGTCCGTCTGTAGTGTCCATGTCTGTCTTAGGCTAACGAAGAATTGAGATATTTTGATGTCCTCAGAAGACACTGGGAACTTACAGCCACATGACTCCTGGGGAAGTCACAGTGGCTGCCCACCCAGAGGCTTCGTTCTGGGCTCTGGCACTGTGTCACATGCCTAGATCTTCTGGCCACCAGAGGATAGATGTGCCCACTCTCGCCCCGGAAATGTGCACCATGGGGATCATCAAACCTTATTAAATAGCAGTTCCGCTTAGCAATTACAGAGCTCAGAATTGTGCCCTTTAGGAATTCACATCAAATGAGCTTCAGAGAGGCTTCAGGCAAATGAGGAAAGCACAGCCATCAGTTCTTGAAGCAAATGAATAATTGAGCAGCCTGGAAAATGCCACGAAACACCATTTTGTACAGGCAGGTGACTGGACCTCCTGGCTTAGGTCCATGGGAAATGCAGCTCCCCTGCTTGCACCTGTTGGCACTGTTTGGCAAATACAGTATAATGTGTCAGTAGGAAAGGAACCCCTCCCAGCCATCCTAAGACTTTCTACCCATGCTGTTCTTACCCCTAAAACCCCAGCCTCCACCAGGGACCAGTGCCCACCCTCCCCCTAGCTTCTTTGGAGACCAGCAAGGCTTCAGTCTGCAGATGCGGGGATGGGGGTGAGAGGGCTTCCTGGGCCTGCTGGAGCAGAAGTATGTTCTAAACAATATCAGTTTCCCAAAGACAGAGGTTTTGTTGTCTCTTCCCCAACTCAAAAGAGCATATTTCAGTCTCGGGCAGCTCTCAAAGCTTCTCTACTAGGTCAAATTGAGTGCTTTGGACCATGGCACAATGACAAGCCACATGAAACAAGCCTTGCTCGAGAAACATCCTGCAGGTGTGCCCAGTAAAGGGCCTGGCAGATGTTAGAGAGTTGTTATCAAGGCCTTCTCTTATACTGACTGGACCTGGTGTTTTATCAACAAAGGGTCTGAAATCAGTACCCTGAGTCTGTTAGGGACCAACTCTGATATTGGAAAGGTTGTCTCCGCCTGTACAAGCCAGGCTGGTACAGAGGAATAAAAGGGGAAGTGAGAGGGAGCCCAGCTGACTTGTCCTTCTCTCCCACATGGGTTATCATAGTTCCACTGAGCAACAAGCCTCAGGTTCCTTTGGAAAGGAAGGGAGAGAAATAAGCCCTGTTTGAGCCCCTGGGCAGGGCTGGGCTGGGCTGGGCTGGTAGGAGACAAGGTATGTGTTGTTCCCTCAAACCTGACTTCGAGCCTCCAGGGCAGTGGGCTAAGTGTATGGTTCAGAGTTTGTGAGCCCAGGGCAGTGCCATGACTTGGTAGGAGAGGTCTACAGCCTTTCTTCAACTGAGCCCTCCTTCCCGGTCTTACCCATAGCACTGAAAGAGCCCCAGTGACCCTTCATCTCGACGGGATTGTGCAGGTCCTGAACTGCCACCTTAGTGACATGGCCATCGGGATGATGACCAGGATTGCTGTTCTGAAGTGGCTCTACCACCTCTATATCAAAACTCCTCGGAAGGTGAGCCCAGCCCATCCACTTATAGTCCCCTCCAAGCCAGGGAGTTTTCTGGGTCCACTGGGTTTTTGAGGGCCTGCCCATGCTTGGGAGGGTTTGGGTCATTGCAGTTCTCGAGAAACCCTGGAGCAGAGGCGTGATGGGAGCCCTAAGCGTCTTGGAGAGGGAGGTGGCCTGTGCGGGCCAGTGGGACACTACCAGGCACAGTCCTGGGGTGAGAGGAGAACTCATGTGTGCCACTGCTTCTCTGTTCTCCAGATGTTCCGACACACGGACAGCCTCTTCCCCATCCTACTCCAGACGTTATCGGATGAATCTGATGAGGTAGGCCACCAACACCATCCTTCCTCACAGAGCCCTGGCTGCCCCGCCTACCCTTGTAGCAACCTGTCTGGTCTTGTAGCTGAGATGTGCTTATTTCGTTGTTGTGCTCTTTAAATCAGCACAACAAAAAATGGTCCTCTTCTTCATACCTGGTAAGGTGCCTCCTCTCTAGAGGTAAAGCTGAGTCTAATACTCTTGCTTTGGGAGTAAAGACTCTTCTGTAGGCCCTTCTGAAGCACCTACAGCCAGAGCATCAGTGAGGAAGGCAGCAGAGAGTGGTGGGTGGTTTAGCTTTGGGGTCAGGCTGCCCACATTTGAGCAAAACACTTAGTGACTCTACATCTCAGTTTTCTTCTCTGATGAGGGTAGCAACAGCACCTGGGGGTGTGAGAATGACACGATCCAAATAAGTTGCTAAGTGCCATGCCACCCACATGCTGAGTACTCAGCTAGTCTTGGTTGTGGCATTCATTTCAGCTGGACCACTCGTTTGACATTGGATCCTTAAGCTTTGCAACCTTGGTCACTTTGTTGGGGCATCCAAGAGCTGCTGGTGCAAAGGGAAAGGCTGACCCACATCCAGACATCAGGAGTGACCCCCTCTGAGAGGACCAGAGTGCGGAGGCTGGCCTAGGGGCATGGGCATCCTGTCATAGGCAAGGGTCTTTTCCAGTGACACACCTTTCCCCCACGCCATTCTTAGCAGCATTCCTTTCCATGGAATCAGGACAAAGAAGTTCATTTCTAAGACTCTCCTGCCTCCCAACCAAGGAGCAGGATTTGCAACCAGGCATGCCCATTTACACAGGCAGCAGCATCCCGTCCATCCCCACTAGTCCTTCAGGCTGTGTGTCAAATGCTGTTAGTCTGAGCCTCACCTTGTCCCTCTTTCCTCTTCTGGGCTCTATAGCACTGTGGGCTGCAGGCAGAGCTGCATCTCCATAAGGCTTGGGCTTATGAATTGACAGACCTGCCCACACTACCCAGTGGAATATGACAGTAGACAAGGACTGGGGATTGGTGACAAAGATCACAGCTCCCTGTGGTTTTCAGTGGGCTCCTACCAGGCTTATGGGGGGCCCTGGGCATCTGTCCTGAAGCATAAATCTGCTTTCTTGAACCTGTGCTGAAGAGAAGTGGACAAATAGGTATCGGCCTTTGGGTCTCCTGAGGTTTCCTGTATTTTCAGAAAAAATCTAAAACAGATGGTCTGCAAGTATGCCTTTGACCTCTCCTGCCTACCCACCCACCCCCATAAATACACACACACACGCATGCGTGCACACACACAAACACACACACATACTCCTGCGTGCGTGCTCATGCGCTCTCTCTCCCCCCCTCCCCTCCCCCTCTATCCCCTCCCCTCCCCCTCTCTACCTCCACTCCCTCCTTCCCTCCCTTCTCCTCCCCTCCCCTTCCCTTCTTCCTCCTCCCCCCTTCCCCTCTCTCCCTCTCTCTTCCTCCCTCCCTCTCCCTCTTTCCCCTTTCCCCTCTCCCCTTCCCGCATCACCCCCTACAGTCCAAGGCCCAGGTGGACATGGCCCAGATCTGCTTGTGAGTTGGGAGTGACTCACTGCACAGTCACGGCCCTCATTTCAATACAAAAAAAGGAAGAGAGGAACTTTGCTGATTGGTTCCTTCTCTAGGACTTCACTGGAAGCAGCTGAGTTTTCAGTCCTTTAAATTGAGTTGTTTAATCCCATCCAGCTTTCTTTGCTGGAAATTGGTTTTTGTGTGCGTGAGCATTTAGAGGGAGCAAGCGGAGATGCAGTCCATTAAACTGCTCTGTTTAGGCTGTGGCTGTGGAAACTTGATTTGCTGAAGTGCCAAATGTTGTCAGGGCTTTAGGGCATGTCTTGTGGGCCTGCTGTGGGGAGAGGATTGAAGCTGCTCTTGGGGACAGCTTGGGGGGTGCCATAACAGGAGTGAAGAACCCCTATTTTCTTGTCTCTCTAGAGGAGGGATTTGGGTACCTTGATCATCAGTGGTGAGTCCTCCTTCTGTTGTCACATCCTGGTTCTTTACCAGAATCACATTCCTAAGTGTTCCCTCTTCCAGCGACCCTGAGGGTGTGCTTTGTACTTGGCAGTGGGAATACATTCATGAGCAAGATAAAGCCCATCTTCTGGAATTTCCTTTCTAGGATATCTAGAAAGTGTTCTCTGTTGAGATTTTTCAAATATTTCCAAACACAGCCCAAATCTCAAATTGGAGCTCCCTCACATTCAAGACTGTGAAGACCAAACAGGACCACAGCCAGACTGACGGGTCCCTGCCTACCAAAGGATTTACTAATGGAATTTCCCCTCATACTCTCTGCAAAGGCCTTTATGTTCAGCCTGGGGGCCTTGTAGCACAGGTTATTGGGGATAGTTCTTAGCTGTAGACAGGCATTACTGTACGAGGAACTGTGCTAGACTCTGCACTTACAGCATCTATAGAATCCTCACTCTAGTTCTCTGGGGGAAGTCCTATTTCTTCCATTGTGTAGTTCAGAAAACTAGGGCTGGTGGGGTAGAGTGGAAGTAAGTAACTTGCACACAGCTAGGAAGTGGTGGATACCAAACCCAAAGCCAGGTCTGTTTTATACCAAAGCCCAGCCATGAATTGCTTACCCACCAGAGCCATGTCTCACCCAGTGCGGTCCCAGCCACCCACATGGAAACAGCTGGAGAGGTGGGGAGCTTGCATATGGTTGTGTCATCATCTTCACATCCTTATGATTTCATCAGGGTTTTTGTTTGTTTGTTTGTTTTACCTTTTTCTGTTGTTTCATGCATTCTTGAGAAGAGTTCTTAATTTGGTTGGAGAGATTATATGTATTTTGAAAATACTCGCCCTTTGGCCCCCAGAACCCTTATGCACATTTCTTGTTGATTTCTAGAAGCTCTTTATATATTTGGGACATTCAGTTTGTCATCTGTGTTGTATCTTTCTCTCCTAAGATGATTGTAATAAACCCACATGCTCTTCTCTCTTGCTGAGAGCCACTGGCCTCGGAGGACAGAATGTGCTCAGGTGTTGGTGATGCAAGAGCTCGCATGCCCGTGCAGTCCCTTGGCCATGTAGCCTCGCTGGGGTGTCTTGTCTGCCATTGTTCCTCACTTCAGTCGACTGACAGTCCACACCCTCTGGCATCCTCAGTTGTCTCTGCATTCCTTTTATTCAGGATAAGTGGCTGTTTCCTCAGTACCGCCTGCTCCTTACAGACACGATCTGAAAATTCCTTTTGTTAGAAAGAATTTGCAGGTGTCAAATTAATATTCTTGGCACTGGAGTAGAAATGCTCCCATTAGCTAGAGATTCAATTACTTGTTTTTTAAGTGAAAATGTGACAGCATGCAAAGCAGGGTACACATTCAGAGGGTCCTGCTGGCTCCCTGTTTGGGAGGTGGCATTGCTTCTTCCCCTGTCCAGTAGATGTCATTGGTCAGCTGCCTCTCAGCCAGACAGCTGCCATGCTGCCTAAGTGAGCTCTGCCTGTGAAATGGCCATGCCCCCAGCTGTGACCCCCACAGGATGGGAGTTCCCTCCATGTTCCTGATTGTGGGACTGGCCTAGGAGGGGCCTTGGGTAATACCCTACTCCTAGGTACAATGGCCTTCCAACCTGCATTTAAAATTCCCTGGTGATCGCAGTCTCAGGAGAGACCTGGAAGGATGTCTGTTCCCCCTCTGAGTAAATGCAGACATACCACCAGACCTGGGCTTGAATCCTGGCTTTGAATCCTCACCAGGGACCCTGGGCAAGGAGTTTAACCTCCCTGGACCTGTGAAACGGGGCTAATGATATCTACACTGCCTCATAGACCTCTTTAAAGACAAAGTGTAAAGCAGCCACCTAGATCCTGGTCCATTGTGACAACTTGTCTGTCGTTAAAAATTCATTTGGAGGAACTTGGCCTCTCCACTGTGTTGAACTCTCCTACTCAGGGTAGGGCTCATCCTCATTAAGTCATCTTGATGTCCTTCAGTAAAGTATTAGGGTTATTTTTTAGAGTCCTATTCTCTCACTGTGAAGTTAGGTATTTTGTATTTTTGTTGTAATTTTGAAAGGCATCCCTTTCTGATATTATTCTCTTGCTAGGTGCAGTGTGACCTAGTGGATAACAGCATGGGCTTTGGGCTTAAGCAGTCCAGAAGTCCAGTCCAGGCTCTGCTGCTTAGTGGTTGGTTGACCTCAAGCAAGTGACCTAGCCTCTCTGAGCCTCAGTTTCCTTGGTTGGAATAAGGGAACCTCACTGCCAGGTTTGTTAGGATTACATGAGATCATGAATGTCAAATGCTCAGCTCAGGACCTAGCACATGTACACCAGCAATAAGCCATAGCTCCTCTGATGCTAGTGATAATTTCTGTGCTCCCTGCCTCCACTTCAGCAACAGAAGCCACAACAGAAACTGCTTTCTGTTTTCCAGCCTGTCTTTAGAGGCCTGAGAACCACAGGGGTGTTTGAGGGACTTGAGTTCTATCTCGAGGCTGTAGAAAGCCAGGTGGGGACACAGTGGATAGCGGGACTGGCCCCCTGTGCACTTCTGTCTCCATCCCATCCTCCCTCCTTCGGCCTACCCAGCACCCCTGGGCTGGAGCTGCCCTGAGCAGAAGCAAGGCTGCATTCAGCAGGAGCCTTGCTCGTTGACCTTCTCAACACCATTGTCAGTTTGTTTGCAGCTTTGCTCCCCTGACTCACAGGCAGAAGGGCTCCAGCTGGCTACCCTGGGTCCAGGAGAGGAAGAGAAATGGCATCATCAGAAACAAAACCTTTGCAATCCAGAAGGCACAACCTGCCAGACCCAGTCACCAGTGTGAATTGTTTTCTCTGCATTGGGGCCTACAGAGGCAGCCTCCCTAGAGTCTTCTCAGCATCTCAGAACTGAGGTGTCCTTAACACTTTAGAGAAGATTCTCCACGCAGAAGGAACGCCTGTTCTTCCCCCTACCTTAACTTCACAGTAACTATGAGAGAAATTGCTGATGGGAGTTTATGGATTATGTGACTGGTGTAAATGCAGAACAACAGGATAAGAACCGCCTTTCTAGAAAATTTAGAAGGTGGGATTCTGAGGGCATTATTTATGGCAGTGAGTGATAGCGTTTCTAGTTCAGGAAACTACTGACTACATGAAGAATGTGGGTGACTATCATACCCAGTGTGACTGAGGAGGAAAGGGATGGTGTGGGTAGGTCTGGGGAGCGACTGGGGAGCAAAGTTCACAGTGGGTATGGTGATGTACTTAGTCCACGGCAGCCTAATGCCTTCCCTGTTCTCACCTTGATAGTATATCCCAAAAGTGCCCATAGGGTGGGGAACCAAGGGCTGCCCAGCCTCTGCTGAATTTTGGGGGGAGAGGAAAGGAGCATCTCAAAGCTGTCTTCTCATTGGTGCGAGACTTGGTTCATCTGGCCCATGCCTCCGCCTCTGGGCCTCCCGGCCCCTCCCCTGCAGAATAAGCACTAGAAAACAGACCTTGCTGCACCCTAGGCAGTATTTGAGGACTGGTTTGCTTTGGGGAGAGGAGGAGGATTTCGTTTGTTTTCATGGTCCAGGTCCCAGGAGAAATGGAGCAGAAAAACTAAAGAGGTTCTTGGATCTCAAAGGAGAGCGCTCACTGGGGCCAGGCTGAGCCGCTAGAAAGAGAAACAGGTCAGGGCTCATCCAAGAGCCCAGAGGAAGGGCTAGAAGTTGGGCTGGCAACGCTGCTTATGCTGCCATGCCTGCCTGGCCGCCCAAGCCCAGCCCAGAGCAGAACTGGGGCGAGGCTGCCTGCTTCCTCTGCCTTGCGGCAGGAGCTGCCCTGTCTACCGTGCCATTGTGTCCCTTTCCTCCTGCAGCCCTCATCCCACCCAGTTCCCAGAAGTGTTCCCTCGATTTGTCCTTCCCAAGCAATCTTTATCACCTTGGTCTGGTGGGCAGCCAATTGAGCCTGGGAGTTCATCTGCCTTCTTGAAAGGAATTTAGTTCATGACAACAGCAACTTTGGTATGGGGTCCCGTCCAGGGAAGGCCCAAACCTGAGAGTGTGCTGTGAGGAATGGTGAGTCCTCCAAGATGACTGGGCTGTTCCCTCCAATCCTGAGACAGGGTCTTGTGTAGGAAATTGGCCATCTTCCAGTGTCTGCCCTAAAAATGGGGCTTTTACTTAATTTGAGACCCGTCATTTGAGAGCAGCTTAGAGAGCCCCTGATGACCTCCTTGCCACCACCACTACGGCTTTCTTTAGGAACCATGGTGGGCGCTGTTTGTCATACCCCACATATCTGTGGGAGAAGAGTGAGCACAAGCTAAAAGGCTGCAGGTTTGTGCCCTGTCGGGAGCTCACTGCATTTGTTGTCTTCATGAAGCTTCACAGTGATCCAGGAGTGGTTTCAATTATCCCCTTTGACATATGAGGAAATTCAAGCCTGAGGAAGATAGCTTGCCCAAGGTCACACTGCCAGCAGCCAGAATTGGAAATCAAGTCTGATTCCAAAGCATCTAAACCCCACACGAGGTCTCACCTCCCTGCAGAGCAGGGTGAGGCCCAAGTGAAGTGCTTTATCCAGGCCCACCATTGCACTGATGGTTTTTTGTCCTTGGCTGACCTTCAGTTCTGAATGTAGCTTCTCCCTCAGAAAACTTGACTTTGACCTCATTCCCCTGCCCTTTCCCTGTCCCCTGTGGGCTACCCTTGGGCTGCTCACTGACCTGGGGTCCTCCAACTCCCCTTCAAGACTCAGTCCAGAAGCCCATTCCATCCTGCACCCAGCTGTTCTTCTCCCAGAAGGGCTAAGGTCAGTGGCTGGGCCTACTGAGGGGTGGTGTGAAAGTGGCCCAGGGTCGGGGACAGGAGGGCAGGCCTCTGCTCTCACACTGCCCAACTCTCTGTGGGACCAGGCAAGTCATACAACATCTCCTCACCTCAGTTTTCTTCCCAAAATGCTGGGGTTGAACAGGGTTGTCTGCGGGCCCTTCCAGCCCTGAATTTGTGTGGTCCTGACTTTACTCCCTGGAATACTAATGCTGACTGCTCAAAAGTAGACAGTCTTCCATAAGAATGGGACTTGTTTTTCCTTCTCATATCCTTGCCTCCGTTTTTATTTCACTCCAATTTTCATTCCGTCCACTCTCCAAAACAAACAAAAACAACCCCTCCACCCCTGCCTCAGTTCCACAGACTTCTTTAAAATCAGATCACACAATAAAGTAAAATCTCAGCCCAAAGAATGAAGGGGTGACATGTCGGTGACCAAGAACATGATTCTTCTTGCCAAGAGCCCACCCCACATGGGAAGATGAGTGGGCGCAGCACAGGCAGCTTGGGGACCCTTTTCCTACTGCAGCCCTCTGGGGCCCTACCGAGGACATAAGACACTTGCCTTCTCTCAGCTCTCCCTTCCGCTAACCCTGTGACTTCCTTTGGGAGCTTCTGAGAGCAAGTGAGAGGAGGGGGAGTGATGGGCAGGGAGACGAGCCACCACCAGCCAGCAAAAGAGAATGGCCTCCAGTCACAGCCACAGCCTTCCTTCTCAGGGACAGCCAAGCCCCAGGCCTAGCACAGGGACCAGTAGCCACCGCTAGAGGTCCAAGGAGGACTGTGATCTTCTGACATGAACCCTTGGCAGCCAATCGTTGCCATGGAGGAGAGAGCAACAGCAAGGTAACGGTCCCAGGGTTGTGCCTGCCCAGAGGGCCTCTCCTCACTCTCATTCTTCTGTATTTTCCCATCTTGTGCTTTCGGTTCCCACATCAGCCGTGCTAGAGTAAACAGGGACCTGTCATAACCACCATCGGCCTAGCAGCATTTCACTCAGAGAAGACAGGTCTGACTAGGACCTGGGAGGGTTTTTAGTACTTATCTGTCCAGATTCCTTCCACAGGGCAGGTGGGTGAGAGGACCACAGCTAGGCACAATAACGGGTATGAGTGGGCTGGGGGCTGGGAGGGTGCTGCCTGGCTCCTGATGAAGGCAGAGGCTGGGCTAAGAAGGGTGTTGGAAGGGCCTACCAGGGAACCAGAAATTCCATGGAGGGGAACCAGTTCAACTTTCCCTGGAACAGGGTTGGGCACCCTCATAGAGCCAAGCTGTAGGACCGAGTTACCTGCGAGGCTGAGCACGCTACCTGGCCCTGGACCTGACTGTCCCCCACCCCCATGGTCATTTCTCCTCGAACTCAGGAAGTGATCTTACCTAGAGAGGCCAAAGTCCAACAGCCCAGCTCAGAAGCCACACCACAGAACCATTTATACCAGGGCTATCATCAGAATCCTCTGTAGCTTTTAAAATCCAGCTGCTCAGGCCTCACCACAGACCACCTCAATTTTATCTTTCAGTGGGGACTGCTAGTTTTCACAAGCTTCCAGGTGATTTTGATGCATACCTCTGACTGGGAGCCACAGATGCCGAAGGCATGAGATCCTGCTTGGAGACTGCGGGCCTTGCCCCTAACTCTCAGCCTAGTGCCCTCTCTACGCAGCCCTAGCCATGGCAGCCAGGCCAAGGCCCTCTGTTTTTACCCCACACCCCACTCATTGCTCCTGGAGTCTTCAGAAGTCAACATCTCTTCCAAGTCATGGGTTGGGTTTCTCCTCCTCTGGAGATGGCAGTCAGCTGAATTTCCCAGACAGCTTCTTGGCAAGTCACAAGGCCCATGGCCTGGTCAGGAACGTGGGTGAGTCCGGAGATATCGAGGCAGAACCATCTCCCTGCTGCCCAGAGCTGCTTCACGCTTGCTCTGATCCAGATCCTGTACCCGGCACCCTGTGAGTGTGATTAGAGTTTATCTTCACAACCCTACCTCAAGGGCAGGTTCTGTTGTTCTCATTTCAGTAAGAGGAAACGGAGATCAGAGAAGTTAAATAAGTTGGTCCACACTAAGCTTCTGTGAACTTTATTTCTCTCTCTCTCTCTCTCTCTCTCTCTCTCACACACACACACACACACACACACGCACACACACACACACACACATACACACACACACACACACACACCCCTCCTACACATCAAGGCTGGGCCAGTTCCCCTCTGTTTTTACATCCCCCTGTCCACTGTGACCTCCAAGCCTCTGTCACTCTCCATGATGGCCCCTTAGCTGTGAGCTCTGTGAAGACTGTAGTAGGTACTCAGAAACACTTTCTTAGAAAGTAAGTAAATAGAAGGTTGGCTAGATGGTGAACTGATCCCCTCAGGCCTGCCCATGCCTTCTGGGCCCTGCCAGAGCAGACAGGAAGTGAGCCCTATAGGGAAGAGCCTGCATCCTCAGGTCCAGGGCTGTGTGTAGCCTGCCAGGAAACTGGTATAAAGCAGAGCCCTAGAGGTAGGCAGAAGCCCTCTCTCCTGGCTGCCATGGCTCCTGAGCTCGTTGCCTGGTAACCAAGCCACAGTGGGTGTGAGTGGACACCGCTCTCGTGATGTACTCAGTCCAGTAGGCCCCGCCCTGTTCTCTACCCAGCTCATGGGGAGAATTTATAACCCTGAGAGTGTACACTCCTGGTCAGGGGCCCAGGGTGATGCAAATAAGCAATGGCTGGAATCAGCTGGAGGGAGGCCCTGGGGGTGGGAAAGAAGACAGGGGTCAGGGATCTGGTCTCTACAGTGTCCTACCCCAGGGCGGCCTTTCTTTTCTCCTTTACCCTAGGAGGATAGCTGCTAGAGTGTTTCAAGCTGGCAGACCCACATTGCTGTCACCATTAATCAGTGGAATCTAACAGTAAGTGTTAGATGCTGGCCTGTTGTACATATGACACAGGACTAGGCACTGAAGGAAAGATTGCAAAAAAAAGTAGTCCTGCTCCCCAAGGAGTTGTGTTCACTGTCATGTGACACTGATATATGCTTTTTATAAATGTTATGTTGTTTTTGCTTTCCCAAGGCAAATGGTTTATAATCAGGGTGGTTCTCTCAGTGGTAAGTGAAATAGGTCTAACCCTAAGCAGTTCTCATTTCCCAAATCTAAATAGTCTTTTAGGCAATGCTTTCCTTCCTTGTTGCAGAAGGCGGGGCTGCTGTGATCTCGTTGTGGAATGGAGTTTTTCTCAGAATGCCACCCCTTTCCCAGGCTGAGGCCAAGGCCTGATTGCTACCTTCTGTGGCTCGTGTTTACTCTGTGTCCAGGGCGGAGGCCTCTGGCCCTGGTGCCAGCTGGTGCTGGTGCTTTCTTCCACTGCTCCCAGCCTGTGGGAGCCCTATGGCCTTCCCTCAGCTCCCCCAGGGATCCCTTCCTGGAAGCCTGGCTTCCTTAGGTGAGTAATCTAGCTGATTCACTAAACCCTGGGGCGGCAGGAGCCATTCTATGTGTGGTCAGGGACTAAAGAGGCCTGGTAAGCTGGGCTATACCCTCATCAAAGAAGGGGCCAGACTTCTGTGTGGAAGGAAACAGAAGGCCCCAAGGTTTCCCGGGAATGCCTGGCTTCAGTGCCTCTGCACTTGATAGCAGCTCCTCTTCACAAGAATAAGGAGCTGCCCGACCTGACCCATATCTCAGGCAAGGCCCTGCGACCCAAATGTTCTGGGCAGAGGCATCAGATAGCCCTTGGCAGTGGCTTGATCAGCCAGACTTCAGTTTCCAGGGCCTTCAGCCCAAATTTACCTCTTCTGCCAGCACCAAGTATGTCCCTTGGAAACATTTTTGCAGCTTCCTCCTGACCAGGACTGGAGAGGGCCCAGCTTGGGGATTTCTTGTCAATACAAGAGGGGTTCCCTCTTCAAGTGCTAGAAGGCTGTCAGTTGACGTCCAGGGCCTCATCAGCCGTCCAGGGCCTCATCAACCGACCAGGGCCTCATCAGCCGACCAGTGCCTGTGCAAACCTATGATAAGTTTTTTAAGAAATGACTAGTGAAGTGGATGGCCACTCCCTCCATTCCCTTTTGCATCTTAGAACCATCCGTCATCCATTTCCTGCCTGATATTGCAGGTCAGCAAGTATTTATTCAACATGGTTGAGTGCCTCACTGTGGGATTTCATGTTCAGGAGTCTTGGTAGGAGGCAAGCACGGGCCTCCCAGCCTAGACACTTGGCAAAACTGGTGTCCAGTCCCCATTGCTCCCAGGATGCTAAAGAAGCAGTCGGCAGCATCAGGGAGAATGAGAGCATGGACCCTCCAGCACTGAGTGGTTTTCTAGGGCTGGTGTGTGGGTAAGGTGTCGGGACAACAAGTGTCTGGACGGACCAGTCAGAGAAGTGGGGGAAACAGTTGCCTTCCCAGGAACTGTCATCGGCCTGCCAGAATGCAGTGGGTAACAGCCTGCAGTGGCCCTACCCAGACACTGACTCCTCTCCCATACCAAAATATGCCCTTTACTGGTCTAAAGTCACCTCCAAGGGGAGCCTTCTTAGGAATCCCCCAACTTCCTGTGTTTGCTGCCCCCTCCCTTCACCATGAGGCCTCCCTTCAGAGTTGCTTTGTCAGATGCTCCCCACGTCCAGTTGCCGCCAACCCTGACCCTGACACTCCACTGATGGCCAGCTCACTCCACTCCAAAGCCAGGGGCCAGCTGATAGGCCTTCCTACCCCCATCCTGTTGCCATAGTAACAGCAGGGCACTCCTGCAGAATATTGCTTTCTTATAACTTCCCTCCCTCCCTCTCTTTCCTCCCTTCTTTCTCTCACACAAAAAGAAAGCACAAGTGTTTTATATTCATTTTGCAAAAAGCTGTGTAGCGCATACTAATTGGTGTGGCTTCCTCCTGCTTTCTTTGAGCCTTTCCCCATCCTCAGAGCCAGGACTGTAGGCCAGCCACAGGCAACAGCCCAGCCAGCCCGCTCTCTGGAAGGACTAGATCTGTTTTTCTAGAGGCCAAAGCAGAAGTGGCCTAGCAGCATGTCTATGACTTTGGGGCCTTGAGAGAGGTGCCCAGTAAGTAAGACCACTGAGATCACCATGTCTTTGTCCCAGAGGTTCCCGCCCACACACCAAGGGCTGTGGGTCTTCCAGGTAGTCGGAGTACTAAAACCCTGGCCTGGGCACAAGATTTAAAGGCAGGTCCAACGAGAAGGGTAACTCCAATAACTTCTGTTGCCTCCCAGAGAGATTCTTCCCCTCACCAAGGCCTCTCTTCCGGCCCCAGGCAGAGGCAGATTCCTGGCCTGGGTCTGCATCAGGATTGTCCTCCAAAGCCTCAAGGTCAGCCCCTGGGCTGAGTTCAAGTTTGCTGGTCAGCTGGGAGACAAGCAGCAGCTGGACATAATGGGCACAGGAGACTGGGTGTCAGAGAGTCATCTAAGTCCCACAGTGGCTCCCCAGTCCCCACGCCAAGCCATTCCTTGTCCTCCATTTTGGCAGCCCCTTCCCCTCCTCATCTCTAGGAGCTGAAGAAAATGATGCTGTTTTTGAATCCTGTTTTATTTAAGGGACAGAAGGGACGCTGTGTGTGTGTGTCTGCACACAAGTATACATGGTGTTGCCCCAGGCAGGCCTGTTGGCTTTTTGCCAGCCCATGGGGACCAGAGACAAATCCTTTGATATGTAAGCACAAGAGGAGTGGCTGGGATTACTGAAGGAACCTGTAGACAACATTTCCGGCTTTAATTGTGCAATTGAAGTGCAATTTGCATTCATTTGCCATTTGGTGTTAAACTTTCTAAAATAAGATAATTGAAAATATAAAATATGCAGCTTTGCTGGCTGCACTCTCCAGTAGAGCAGGAGGCAGTGGAGTAGAGATGGGCAAAGCACATTGTCTTGGGGTGGGGGGGAGAAAGCGGAGTCACAGGCTCCCAGTGTGCACTGCTGTTCCTGCCTAGTCACTGAGCTGGAGCCACGAAACAGCTCGGCTGTGGGACTGAAAATCCTGGAATAGAAGTGGTGAGCCAGCCTTTCTTGTGTGCCTGCTTTTTTGTGCTTTGCACTCAAGTATCTTCTACAATCTTCACGACAGCCTTGCAAGGTCACACATCCATTTTCACATATGAGGAAACTGAGGCTCCCTACATCTGCAAGACAAAGTTCAGACCTCTTCGTCTGTGTCATAAGCTATTGGTGGTCTGGCCCTGCCTGCCAGTTTGGCCTGATTTCTGGTCATACCCCCACCTCTGGCTCCATTTCCTACTCTGGAGCTAGACCAAAAGCCTAGCTTCCTGGAATGTGCCACGTTGTTCCGCGTCCATGAATGGCTTATGCTAGGTAAGAGAATGGTTTGAATGTCTTTCTCTCCCTACTTGTTCTCTTGTCCAACTCATGCTCAAGTGCTTCCAAAGCCTCCTGGCTTCCTTCAGGCTGGGTTACTGACTCCCCGGCCCCTGCGCAGTATTATCAGTAAATGCTTACCCTCTGTCTCCTCCAGGAGTCTGACCTAATTGGAGGCAGTGCCTGTATAGCTTTGCATCTCCTACAGCCAGCACAGGACTGGCCATGGTGGCTGCTCAGTAGCTGTCAAGTAGGAGGGGTTTTATGGATGAAGTTTACTGGGCCAGGGTCAGTAACTGAGTGGCAGGGTCAGGACTAGACATCAAGACTGGCCACAAAGCTCCGTGTAGCATTATTAATAGACTTAAGTTTGGGGACCCGAGCTGGGTTTGAGGTGGACTCACTGTTACCTTGAGCAGGTGACTGTCCAAGCCTCAGATTCCTCTTGTGTAGTGTATAAGGTGAGACTGATGACAAGTGAGGGCAATAATTGTGTCTGGGAGCAAGGACAGCCAGCTTCTCTGGCCTCCCTAACCCTTGCAGCCTGACTCTGGAGCCACTCATAGGGTGGAAACCACCCTGTACAGCAAAGCCCCTTGGGGGGAAATAAATACCTACCGGACACCTAGCATGGGTCAATTTGTCCTCCATGGTGTCAGGGATCTTGCCAAGTGCCCGCCAGGCCCCAGCTGCCTCTCTGGCCTGCACTTTTCCCCCTTGCTGCCTGTGACCACCAGGGTCTGCTGCCCAGGGAAATGTGCTTCTGTCCCTTTACACAGACAGACCTGAGTGAAATAGGCGGCATAGGGGTTTGAGCGGGCATTGAAGGGGTGGACAAAGATGGAAAACCATGTAAAGGGACTCAGATTATGAGAGCATGCAGAGTCAGCGAGACCCCACCACTTCAGGCTGTGGGCAGAACAAGAGTACATTGCTCTACAAGAACCACTGGTTGGGAATTTAGATTCTGGTTTGGGGTTTGGGCTTTTTTCTGTATATGCAATTCACATTCCACAAAATTCACCCTTCTGAAGTATGCAATAGAGAGAGTAGTTTATGATATTTTCACAAGGTTGTGCAACTATTGCTATTATGTAATTCCAGAACATTTTCATTACCCAAGAAAGCAGTTCTTTACCCTGTACCTCTTAGCAGTCACTCCCCATTCCTCACTTCCCCCCAGACCTGGCAACCACAAATCTATCTTCTGTCTCTAAATTTGACTATTTGGGACATGTCCTGTAAATGGAATCATCATATAGTATATGGTCTCTTGTGACTAGCTTCTTTGGCTTAGCAAATGTCTGCAAGGTTCATCCATGTCATAGCATGTGTCAGTACTTCATTCCTTTTTATTACCAAATATTATTCCTTGGTATGGCTATGCCACATTCCGTTTATCCACTTATTAGTTGATGGAGCTGTAAGCTGTTTCCACTTTCTGGCTATTAGGAATAACACTGTGTGAACATTTATATATAACTTTTTACATGGACATATGTTTGTGGTTCTCTTGGTAACTATCTAAGAGTGGGAGTATATGAGGGAGGACACAAAAAAACCCAGAATTTATTTATTAAAAATTGTGTATTCTTACATGTTTAAACTTTGGTCACCTTCAAAGTACTCTCTGTTTGATGCAATACACTTACCAAGGTGCTTTTTCCATTGCTCAAAACAGTTTTCGAACTTGTCAATTTTGATACTTTTTGTGCTTCTGACATTTTTTGTTTCACCTCTTTCCCAACAGCAGAACATTTCCCTTTAAGGACTTTTTTCATCCAGGGAAACAAAAAAAGTTGCTCAGGGCAAGATCAGGTAAATAGGGAGGGTGGGACACAGGGTTCATGCTGTTTTTGGTCAAAAACTGCAGAACACTCAGTGCAGTGTTGGTAGGTGCATTCATAAATCATCCTTCATGAAAAGGGCAAATGAACTGAAAGAATCTCCAAAAAAATTCACTGAAGCCAAACAGCCTCTCACAGTGCTAAGCTGGTACACTGATGTCATTGAGTTCCTAGAACATTTACCTGGCAGAGGTAACCTATATATACTACAGGAGGCCTGCCCTCCAACAGATAATTCCAGTTTTTTTGGGGGGAGAGAAGCCCCCCCTTGTACATATGGGAATTCTCTGTGTAACTTTTTGAGGATTGTTGGCTTGAGTCTTGCCTCACTGTTTAATTTTGGTGAGTCATTCCCCCATACTCCCCCTACCCTGGTCCCAGTCTCATTTCTCCTCCTTAGCCTTTAGAAAGTGATTTGCTTGGACAGTTGAGTGTTGTGCATGGATGCTGCACATGCTGCCCAGGCAGGTGCTCAGGGGCTGTGTCAAGCAGCACTGCATCATCACTGCTGTGTCGTCTCCCCTTCCCATACTCCCCCTCCCCATGTTTCTTCCACTGCTGAAGCAAAGAGCCTCTGAGGCTCCTCCCTCAGTGGGAGCAGTCAGAGGCCAGGGTCCTTCCTGCTTTGAGGCCTAGACCCACGCACGCTCTTGGCCTGGGTGCCGGAACAGCCCTTGCCCCTGCCATCTAACTAGGCTGTGTAGAGCCTTGTGTTTCAGCCACCATGGATCCATTTCCCATGGACTCGGCAAATAAAACCATTTCGAGAGCAGCTAAAACCACGTATTCTGATACATGGAAGGACAGGTGAGGGTCTGGCTTCTTGCAAGGGCTTTGTGTGCCAGTGATCAGTTTACCACTCTGCCTGCCAGGCAGTATGCAGGCTCTGACTCACCCCTACAATCCTAGCACCCAGTGCAGCCCCTACACAGAATAAGGACTCAGGTGCCTGTGAGTGAGGGAGGGATAGAGGGAAAGACAGGATTGGACGGTGGGGGGTGGTGACTATGTGAGTGAGTGCCAAGTCCAGCCTGGATAAGGCTGGGCTGCGGCTGGCATGGAGATTACGTGGCAAACACGTAACACTACTTGGAGAAGACCAAGCGTCCAGAAAGGGTTAGCATGCAAAGGTGTGTGTCAGGGCTGGCCAAGAAGACACCAGGAGGAGAAATGACAACTGGGCAACATGGGAGGAGGCACCAGCACATTCTTTACATTGACAGGAATAGCTTTCAAGCTTTAGAGGGGGCAGACCATATATATATATAAAGTATAGAATTCAAACTATCACCACTGTCTAATCTAGAATATTCTTTTGAACCCAACAAGAACCCCACAGCAGACTTATCTTGAGCTTGTGTCCACCCTATTCCACCCAGCTGGCCAGTCATGGCTCCGCTTCTCAGGCTTAGCTTCACTTCTCCAGGTCCAGGGCTGATGCTTCTGGTTGCCATGGTTATTCTTGGCCTGGATTCAGTTCTCCTTGCCCAGGAGGAAGCACAGTCATCCACCCATTCACCTGATGTGTGGGGCATCTCCTGGGTGCAGGGACAGTCCTGGAATACACCTGTGATGGGAGTGGGGAGCAGAAAGCAGCAGGCCGCCACCTGCTGTATGAGGAGTTCACTTCAGGAGGAGCATGGCAAGCAGAAGGTCGTCAGGAAGTCTCAGCAGCCCCTGGGACAGGTGACATAGACACACACACTCAGACTCAGTGAAGCCCCTCCCAGCACGTCATGTCCCTGACTTCTCTCCCCACTGCCCATTGTAGTAGAGCAGTGGGCTTTACTTTGCTGCCCTGATGGCTATTGGTGCTAGGCAAAGCTGAGTGCCGTGCAAGGGGAGGCAGCTTCTAGGGTATGGGAGCTCTCTGGGGCACCTTGTGACATAGCACTAAGCTGCACTCACACTCTGCACTGTCCCCTGCCTCCACTCTGCCTCTTCCTTGGAAGGGCTTGGCAGACAGATGGTCAGGCTTGGGAGCACCCCACCCAAATGTGTGTAGGGACACTCTAAAGGCAGCTGAGGATTGCATGATACATCTGGACATTAGGAAGCCTTCATCCTGGAACCCAGAGTAGTGCCCTAAATGTGGGGGGCCCTTTGGGGTCTTCACTAGCCTGGTGTCAGCTCTGCAGAAGAATGTTCTGTGGTCTGGTGGTAGGTGGGGCCTCAAGGGCACCATCAGATCCTTGCATAGCCCAAGGGCCCTGAGGCACACACTATATAGAGTGCTCCCTGGTACCTGCGACCTGAGTCTCCTGGAGACTCCTTAGAGGGCCTGCTCAGGGACCCAGAGAGGAGGGGTCCTGGGAAAACCAACTCACCAGGCCTTAGATTCCAGCTGCCTTCCTCCAGAGGCCCCAGCCACTGCCATCTGTGTTCTCTTCCATCCATAACCTTCATTTCACTTTTCTGAGCATGCCCACACTGTAGTCTTGGTGGCTCTCTCCAACCTGCTATGGTCTTCAGACTCCTTTGTACTACCAACCTCACTTCTTTCCCAGGTCAGCACAGCTGGCAGTGAAGAACTCATCCCTCATGGTCCACTTGTTTCCCCCAGGTTATCCTGAAGGATCTGGAGGTGTTGGCAGAAATTGCTTCCTCCCCTGCAGGCCAGACAGATGACCCTGGACCTCTCGATGGCCCCGACCTCCGGATCAGCCACTCAGAGCTCCAGGTGCCCACCCCTAGCAGAATCGGCTTGCTGAACAGCCCTGGTAAGTTTTCCCCTCATGGTTCTGGCCTCAAGGACCCCACAAATGCTCGTGCTGGGTCTTGTGCTTGACCAGGGTCGTCCTTTGAGCTGTTCATGAGCCCTGGAGCTCTGCCAGGTTGCAAGGTGTCCGTGGGTTCCTACCAGTGATCTGCCACCTCGAAAGGCCCCAGAGGCAGGCAGACCTCACACCCAGCTGCCCCCGGAGATCCTTACAGCCCTTCCTCATCTTCCTGCACCTGTGATGCTTTTGAGCCACCAGCTAAACATAAACCATCTGAGTCAGCTGGTCAACTCTACCTGGGCAGCGCCTCCCCAGACAGGAATCAGGGGGCTTTGGTCTTGGGTCTCACAGGTGGAAGAAGATTAGGCAGCCATTTCCTTCCGCACCAAGAAGCTAAAAATAACTCTCGTCATGGCAGGCAGCCCAGGCAAGAGACGGGATAATTCAAACCGGCTGTTTCCGGGCGGCCCTTGGAAGTAAAGGTAGCAGGGTGCTCCTAGTGCTTGCCCCTCAGTTTCTTCCAGATGGCAGGCTGGCTCTTATCCCCAGGCCCAGGCAGAGGCCACTTCCCACTAGAGGCACGATCCTGGAAATGCCCAGGGACACAAGTTGGTAGGGAAGTACACATTGAATCTTGGGTATCTGCCAAGGGTGTCTGTCCATTGAGCCCCTCCTGACATCCAGACACCAGGTCCTGGTCAGCCTACCCTTTGATGCAGAAACCAAGCAGCGCATAGATTTGGAGATCTTTCAGGGTCCATGCTGGACCCAGTCCTGGATACATACTCTGCCTCCTGCTTTGCCTCAGTGGGAGCCGCCTCAGCCCTGTTTGGCCCAGAGATCAGGCCCGATACCTGAGAAGTTCAGAGGCTCCGCAGAGGTCTGCAGAGCCCCGCAGACCTGCATTGCCCCAGGACATGCCAAGTTAAGTAACAGAAGGTCACATATTGAAGGTGTCTCCTCAATGTCACTGAAAGTCAAAGGCTCCCCAGCCCCTGCGGCAGGTATCCCACAGGAGCCCAGGCCTCAGGCCCCACCCTGCGCATGCTCTGCTGAAGCAGGGAAGAGTGAGGGGCTCCCGCAGTGGCCTAGCTTCCCCTCTCTTGTTTTCCCAGGATGCAGTTGTGTCCTTGCCAATGAGCCCACTTTTAAGCAGTCAGTGGACGTGGCTGGGAAAACGACTCCCACATCCTTACCCTGGGACCCCTGCTAGGGCTCCCACCCTCTGTACCTTGGTGTAGAGTTCATTCTCCATCCTGTGTCCCCAAGTCAGCACATTGGAAGATGGCAGGAATACCAGAGATAGAGTGTGAGGGCCAGAGAAGGGGGTGGGGGCCTTGATGAAATGGGGAAAGGAACGGAGGACTCTTCCTTAGGAAGGGAGGGAGGGTCGAGCAGGAAGAGCAGTGAGAACTGACCAGAAGGCAGGTAGCAGCCAAGAGGAAGCACCCTGCAGGGAGGCGGCTGGGACAGTAGAGCCTTGGGTGTCTGCCCTCAACTCTTCCCAGAAAGCAGGTGCTGTAGCACCTTTCCTCTTCCTCCGAGTGGCCGCAGCTGAAAGTGCTGTTCAGAGCAGGGCCCAGGACACACAGATCTCCCCAGACTTCTGTGACCTGCCCTTCATCTATAAGGTGTTTTGTCCTCTTCCTCCTGGGCACAGGGAAATTGATGACTGTGTGTGACATGTGTTCCCACTCACAAAAGGATGGTCCAGGAGACTGCTGTGGGCAGCCCAGGCTCTAGAGAATGGGTGTGTGCCCTGAGGAAGCAGGTCATGGGCCGGAGGTCCCTGAAGGGCCTGCAGCATCAAGCCCTTTTCAATGCTTGGGAAGGAGGGCTGAGGGGACCGTATGGCAGAGTACTCTGAACTTCAGCTCATGGCCCTGCCAAGATGGGAGGGCTGTAAACAAGACTGAGGTGGTAGAGCCTCCTGCCCTAGCTCACTGAGGCTGTCAGATTAGGTCACATCAGCCAGGGACTCACTCAGAATTCATAGAAAAACAACAAAGTATGCCAGATGGGAGGGAACTCTATCCTGGAAAGAACACCAAGGAAGTACCTACAGCCAATAACACTTCTTACTTCACGAATTCACAGCCATATAGCCAAGGAGGGGGTGTGTGGGTAAGAATCCACAACTCAGTGGGCAATGAGCTCTTAACCTGAGACCCAAGTATAAACTTCAAGGAGTGTGAGAACCCCTGGGCAGATCTGCATGGGTTCACACGTGCCTGTCCACAGCTGGCATTGGATTTTAGAAACGAATCTATGATTTTAAAAGGTCAGCTCAAACCAGTAATGAAAGCAAGGGAAGCCAGAGTGTGTTCTGTCTCCTCTCTCACCTCTGCTGCCCTGGGAGGGCATGCGCCAGGCACCGAGGATATGCGGGGTAGTGTTGAGGTCAAAAGCATACAGGAAGTGTACACTCATCCCTCCCTTCGCTAGCTCCTCCCAGATTACTTCTCAGGCATGCAGGGGATCATTCTGTCTGTTTCCATCTGGCCATGCACATGGATAAGACTGCACAGCCCGGCCCGCTTCCTGTTTGGATTCTGCTTTGCTCTGGCTCTCCAGGGCACAGCTCTGAGAACTTGCAGACTGCAGTACTGTGCCCCTTTTAGGGGAGATCATCCCAAAGGCATGAAGAGAGTTTCTGGAAAGCAGAGAAGGGATCCTAGCAAAGATGAAGTCAGTGGCATCTGTAGGGAACCAAATGGCCCCGCCTGTGTGTTGGGTCTTTAAACTCAAGTGGTGCAGATCGCACGCAGCTGTGGGGAAGCCAGACCCATCACACGCCTGGGCGGCTGCTTTGTTGGCCTACATGCACCGTAGCAGTGGTCCCCAGGGCCCCATGAGGCAGAGTTGCCCACACGGGATTTTCCTCTCGCCTGGCCTAGCATAAACATCTCTCCCTCCGGCACAGAGAGGCGTGGGCAGAGGCTTAGGTCTCACTTCTCCTGCCCCGCCTCTCTGGTTCCTGGCCGGCACAGAGCCCCAGGATGAGGGATAGAGGGACTCAGGGGCAATCAGGATGGAGAGCTGCCTAGGCTGGCAGACTTAAGGGAAGCTGGCAGAGGGACAGCTCATTTCCCACCTCCCAGCCCTTAGGTTTCATGTGAAACCTTCCTTTTGTACCTTCTCTGCCACTCAGGGGAGTCTTCAGAGACCCTGCCAGGCTCTGAGGAAGAGGGACAACAAACAGGCCTGCAGGCCCACCTTGACCCTGAGCCTTGTGCAGAAAACTCAGCAGGATCAAGGAGGCCTCTGGAGTTAGTCCCTTGTTAAAACAGCCTCGTCGTCCAGGGACCCCAGGAGACTCAGCCAGCCTTTGGCAGTCTGAGGCTAAAATCACCCCAACATTCAAATTTGTCTCTAAAATCCAGTCTTCTCTGACTTTTCCTGCCTGCAACGGGACTCATTCTTGGCGGGATCAAAACTGCTCACTCGGTGTACCATGCGGGGCTCACTGGTTCATGGTGTTTTATCGCTAGCTCTAAAAACAGGTAGAAATGAAATGTTCTGATTCAGTTTCTTTCATATTAGCCCATGCCAGCGTGGCCAAATGTCAACAGCATCTTCATGTCACCAGACAGAAGCAAGTTCTAGAAGAAACCCGGAAAGCCATCTCTGTGACATTTTCCATAATAACCACAGTAGCAATAATATTAGGCCAGTCATAGTGGTACGTGCCTGTAATACCAGCATTTTGGGAGGCCAAGGTGGGAGGGTTGTTTGAGGCCAGAAATTCAAGACCAGTCTGGGCAATTAAGTGAGACCCCCATCTCTACAAAAATTCAAAATTAGCTAGGTGTGGTGGTGTATACCTATAACAACAGCTGTTTAGGAGGCTGAGGTGGGAGGATTTCCTGACCCAGGAGGTTGAGGCTGCAGTGAGCTGTGATCACATCACTGCACTCCCACCTGAACAACATAGCTAGACCCTGTCTAAGACAAAGAATTATACTTACGGCGGGGGTTGGTGTCATGTTAGGACAGGCCCTGCTCTGAGCACTCACACATGCTGTCTCCTGTGAGTTAGCCCTTGGGCTCCTCACAGCAGCTCTGAGAGGCAAGCACTGTTTTCACTCCCACCTCAAACGGGGCCTGCAGCGCATACTGAAAGCCTGAGCTCCTTACCCTACATGGGAATCCCACCCTCGTCCCGCTCTGGAAGCTCCACTGCCTGAGGGAAGGAGCAGTGGGTATTTGGCTGCAACCACAGCCTGGCAGTTCTTAGGGGCATTGCTCTTCTCACAGTGACTTCAGGACCCCCATCCTGACCTCAGGCCACAGCAGTACCTCACCATTTGTCCTTCCACTACCTACTCCTGCCCTTCCCTTCCCTCCAGCAATACTAGCCCCCAGAAGGCCTTGACTGTTGCTCTTGGAGCCTTGAAGGCTCTTCTTCCCATACACCCTTCCCAGCCCTAGAAGACAAGGTGAGGGAGTATGGGGACAGGGTTCAGAGAGATCTGGGTTCACAACCTAGCTCTGCCCACCTGTCCTGTGACCTTGGACAAGTGACCTGCTTCGGTGCCACCTCCCTCTCTTTTGTAAACTGGGTGGTGGGGTGCTTGAGGGATTAGTGAGCTTCTACGTGGAAGGGGCTAAGATCAATCCTCCATGCACACAAGGGGTTGTCTTTGCTTCCATCCTGTTTATTACCGACCAGCTCGGAGGGCTCCTCTGTGAGGCTTTCCATAATAACCTGGCAGATCAGCCTCCTCTGTTCCTGCTTACCCTTCACCTGGCTGGGCCATGAGTTCACATCTCTCTCCTCCTGGCTAGGACCTCTTAGAGCCCTGCTGCAGGTTGAGGCTCCTCAGCATCATCCAGAGCTGAAATGTGAACACTTGCCCCACACTCCAGGGTCACATTTGATCAGGGTAGCCAGGTGATCTGTGTGGTAATCTCACTGTGAGAGGCACCATTGCAGACCACGGGGCCACCTTTTACTTGTCCCTGGATCCCTAATATCAGATGCCCAATAAGGGCCAGTACCTATTTTTCAGAGTTCATTAGAGTGACAGAAGGTGAGGTCACCTGGGCCAATCACCCCATCACTTGCAACAAGTCTGAGGGTTCCCTGGCACCATTGCCCAGGAAGGTGTCCTCTCATGCCCCTGCTGCCAGGCCCTCCCTTTTTACCAGATGGAAAGCCAATGGCAGCCCAGACTCTTCCTGCTGACTAGTCCCTTCCTCCTCACCCTGCAGCAGCAGCTTTCCTGGTTGCAGACTGCTGTGTGGCCCCTCTCCACTGCCATGTCAGCTAGAAGTCCCTCCCAGGCCCTGCTGGGGCTCAGCAGCTTATCTCACACTGAACTGAGCAGCTGTGGAGCCTCCTGACTGTGATGATGGCCCCGGCGCTATAGTCCTGCTAACCTCAGCTGAGTGACCCACAGATAAGAAAGGGATTGTTTCAGACCCCAAGATGGTACCACTCTTGCAGCATCATTTGTCCACACAGTCTTGCACGCCTTCCAATTCTGCAGATACCACACCTCCCGGGATCCCACTTGGTCTCCCTCTCTCCTAGCCTCTTGGTTCTGTCCCCTGCCCTGTCCCCTCTTAGTTTCATACCAGCCACCCCTTCCATGGAGCACTTCCTGTGCTGTAAACAGCATGATATCCTTTAGCCCTGTGATGGTCTACAGGGAGAGAAACTAGCCTTGGAGAAGGTGGCGCTGCCTCCCTTGCCCTGCTAGTCAGCAATGGCCTGGATCTGATCTGGTCCCTAGGATTCCGTGGTGCTCTGAGCAGCCTCCAGCCCTTTCTTATGTCATCAGGGCAGTGGCTCCTGACACCCACTCAGCAGGGCTGTCTAGGCACATGGGCCTAACCCCAGCAGAGAGGGCAGGGAATAGGTACCCTGCTGGGCCCAAGCTGGGTGGCTAACATGTTCACATCTGGTTCTGTTGAACTGTAACTCATGTTATGTATTGAGGCCAGAGCTATTTTTATCCTGCCATGTGAGGTTCCCTCACGTCATAGCCACAAAACTCAATCCAAGACATCCCAGGGCAGGTTGTTTGTAAGACGTTCTGCAGATTCTCATGTCGCCACATCAGGCTTCACTTAGTAACATCTGCAGGGTTGGCTCCCCAGCCGCCCACCCCCCTGGCCTGGTTTTATGTACTGAGTGCTCCCCACAGCATCTGTCTGCCCCAGGCCGCAGTTGGTCTCGTGAACTTCCCACCAGGGCCCGGCAGGCTCCTCGCTTTCCCAAACCAGAACTGTGAGACAGAGCAGCCTTCAGCCGAGGAATGGCACTCTGCCTCCTGCCTCTTACCCTCTGCAGGATTGGGGAATGGAAATTCCACTCTCCTTGGCCCCTCAAAGAGAGCCCCTCTCCTGAGACACATAGCCAGGTTGTTCCCACCCTCCTCTCCTCCCCAGTCAAAGCAGCTGCTCGCCCATCTCCGGTGGGCTTGGGAGACTGTACTGGCAGTAACGCTCCCTGAGTACAACGTCTTAGCGGATCCTCAGAACACAGTGTTGGGGGACGTGCCCTGAGCTGGGCCACTGAGCTCCTGTTCCAGCTCTACCCCTTCCTAATGCATGTGCAGAGCCTAGCTCTCTGCTCCCTCCCCCTGGGAGAAGCAGGCAGCAGTGAGGCGGAAATCAGTGCTGCTGAGAGGCCCATCACTCCTATAGTCACATTCCTGAGGCGAGTTTGTTCTCTCTACCCCATCTCCTGAGCCTGCAGCCCTGCTTGAGGACATCTTTTCCCAGGTTTCATTTTAAGGCACTGGAAGGGCTGCTTAGGGCAGAAGAGTAACTGGTGAGCAAAGGGGGAACCTGAGGCTAGGGAAGACTGAGTAGTCCCTCATACTGTCCAGGTAAGCACAGAGACCACTTCTGTTCTTATCCAGCTCACCCTTCTCCCCAGGAAGTGTTGTCCCTACCCCTTCCTCCCCCATGGGGAAAGCCCTGCCCTGCCCAGACCTGTGGTCTCTTCCAAGCACTGCTCAAGGCTCCCAGCCCTGTCCTGGGGAGGCTCCTCCTCTCAAGGGCAGTGACCTTTCTGGCAGGTGGTCATCTAGAAGGCAAACAGTCCTGCCCCTAACAGCTGCAGGCTAGCCCCAGGCAGCTCCTCTGAAGCTCTTGTATGCCCTGGCCTCTTGTCAGCTGAGTTTCAGAGAAGGCTCCTGGCTTCTTCCTGTCTTAGGCTTTACACTGTGGAGCACAGTGAGGGCTGAGCTGCCCTGGGCGAATGTGAATTACTTGGTGTGGCTTCTCACACATGTGACTCTGCCCCTCTCCTTTCTACTAAGGACCTCAGCTACAGAGACCACTTTTGGCCCAGAGTGGACGCTGTGGCTAAGGAGACCAGAGATGTGTTCAGAGCAGCCCCCGGCCTTCTCTTTTGCCATCTCTGACTGGTCTGTCATCTAAAAGCTGGACTGATTTTCCTCTCTGGATATTGAAAGGAAGGTCATAAGCAACCCCTTCTTTTCCTTAATAGCATCCCAACAGAACACTAAGAATTTGTTCTAGATCTTAAATCTCCCCACTCAGGCATTTCAGACTAGTCCCTCAGTCCCAGTCATCCATTTTGAGTCTTAGAAAATGAGAATGGTCTGCCCTGTGCAGTGCTCTGAGATACAGGACATTTGCTAATAAAAGTAGCCCCGTTTATTGAGCACAAACTGTGTGGCAGGCCCCAGGCCTAGTACATCACATATTTTGTTTCATTTAATAGGGGCTCTTATTGTCCCACTTTACAAATGAGGAAACTGAGGCTTAGCCACTTCGCTTTGATGTTTCTTATTGTCCCCGTGAGGCTAGAGCAACCTGGCACCTCTCCCCAAGGTTCTCGGCCTCTTAGGAATGGAGACAATGACCTCAGTTGGGGAAGATTTCTTTGTGGTTACTTCCTGCTTTGGTCCCTTTGTTCTTTGGAATAGGGCCACTTTGGAACCCAAGTGGCTCTAGGTGTGGAAATGGGGCGGGCTGGGGGTGCACATAGGGAAGCAGGAAGACAGGGGCACGAAGAGGAGCCTTTGTGAACCAGCACCTGGAAGAAGCTGCAGTTAACTGGACATCTCCAGTGTGGGGGGCATGCAGCCTGTGCCTTTCAGCCAGACCACCATAGGAGTGCTGAATTCATCTTCTGAGGGTGGGGACAGTGAGACAGTGCTGCCTCAACAGCTGTATCTGCAGACACCTCTTCAGAGATCAGCCCCAACTGGGCCTGGGGTAACTTGATCTGGAAGAATGTGATACTTGATTCTGCAAACAGCCCCTCTGGGCCAGGGAGCAGAGACTGTTTGCCATTCCAGAGTCACTCGGGACCTCCCAAGCCAGGCTTAACTGGGCAGGGACCCAGAACGATGCAGTCCAAACAAGAAGCAGAATGAGGCCTGCCCTTGACCTGAGTTAGCATGGTTCATGGGAGCTGTCTGGGAGGTTCTCAGGATTGAGGACTGTATGGTTTGGAGGTGTGGTTTCTGGTGAGGAATCCTCAGAGTAATTTATAGCTGGGAGAAACAAAACAGAAAAACACCTTTCTAGTGCCCAGCCACTTCCCCATAAGAACCATGAGAGGATGGAAGGGAGATCTGAGTTCAAAAAAGAACTTTTTTTGGAGGAAGGTCTTACTGCTGTTTTCTGGCCCCTGGCATCTAATAAAGTCATTCCATAGAGGCTCCCCTGTGAGACACACCATACTCTGGATGGTTCTGCACATTCCTTTTTTGTACTTTGGGCTGATGCTTCTTGGATCTGATGTGACCTCCCACAGCCAGGTTTGATTCTCAGAGTCTTCATGTTCTGCCTGTCTTGTGCCACTGCTCAGCCATTTCCTCCCTGGTCTAGGGAGAAAGTCAAGACTCACACAAAGTTCCTGGGCAAGAGAGGAGCTGCCTCAGAAGATGATGGCCGCAGATGCTTCTGTTGACCACTCTGCTTCCCTTAGAGTCCTCTCTGAGTTTCCAAGAGCTGCAGACTGAGTGCTTTCTTCAGGGCTCTTGATGTCATTTTCAGTGTTCTCAGTCTTGGCTTGGCAGAACCTCGACTTCAGTCTTTATGCCTTCTGTTCTTCTGCCTAGCAAGTCACCTAACCTATGAACCCCAAGCCTGCCTGAACATCAGTGCCCAAGAGATAGGCAACCTGGTAGAGCTACTAAGAACATGGGCTCTGAAGACCAGGTTTCTGGGGTCAATGATTCCACCAGTCACCAGCTCTGTGACTTTGGATAATCCTCACCCTAATTCACAGCTTCCCTCTGTGTATAGTGGGAATAGCAATGGTGCATATTTTCAAGGCTTATTTGGAGAATTAAATTATATACTGTGTGTCAAAGGTTTTGGCATGCATAGCACATAGTAAATGTGCAATAAATGATAGTTATTAACTATTAAGTCATGTTATACTGAGACAACTAGACTTACACCCTCTGGTCCAAAATTAACTCAAAATGGACCAGAGACCCAAAGGATATCAGTAAATCTTTATGACCTTGGATTAGGTAATAACTTCTTAGCTATGACACCAAAAGCACAAGCAACCAAAGAAAAAAATAATCAAAATTAAAAATTGTGTGCTTCAAAGAATACCGTCAAGAGTAAAAAGAGACAACCCACCAAATGAAGAAAAGTGTTTCCAAACCATATCTGATCAGAGACTTGTATCCAATATATGGAGAGCTCTTATAATTCAACAATAAAAAGGCAAATAGCCCAATTTTAAAACAGTCAAAGAATTTGAGTATACATTTCTCCAGAGAAGATATACAAGTGGTCAGTAAGTACACCGATCTTATTAGCCATTCAGAAAATGCAAATCAAAACCACAATGGAAACATCCATTAGGATGGCTGTAATTAAAAAGACAGATTATAGCAAGTACTGGTGAGGACATGGGGAAGTGGGAGCCCTCATACATTCCTGCTAGGAATATAATATAGTGCAGCCACTGTGAAAAACGGTTTGACAGTTCCTCAAAAGTTAAATATAGAGTTTCCATATGACCCAGCAGTTCACTCCTAGGTATATAATTGAAAACCTATAGCTACTCAAAAACTTGTATGTGAATGTTCATAGCAAGTATTATTTGTAATAACCAAAACATGGAAACAACCAAATGTCCACCAGCTGATGTATGGACAAACAAAATTTGCATATTCATACAATATTATTCAGTTTTTTATATGCCACAGCATGGATGAACCCTAAAAATACATTAAGTGAAAGGAACCACATACTGTATTGTTCCATCTACGTGAACTGTCCAGAATAGACAAATCCATAGACAGAAAGTAGATTTAGTGGTTGCCAGGGACTAGGGGAGGGAGTAGAGAGTGGATGCAGATGGGTAATGTGTTTCCTTTTGGGGTGGTAAAAGTGGTCTGACATCATCAAGACAAAAAGTCAACAGGTAGATCTGGAACGTCAATGTGACGCTTGACCAAATGGACCTAACTGTTACCTACAGAACACTCCACCCAACAACCACAGAATATACATTCTTCTCATCACCACATGGAACTTACTCTAAGATCAACCACATCCGAGGCCTAAATCAAGCATAAACAAATTCCATAAGATTGAAATTATGCCATGCACCTTCTCAGACCACAGTGGAATAAAAATAAATATCAACACCAACAAAGTTCCCCCAAAACCCACAAAGACATGGACACGAAGCAGCATGATACTAAACAACTCCTGGGTCAACATAGAAATCAAGACAGAGATTAAAAGATACCTGGAAACAAATGAAAATGAAGAAACATCTTACCAAAATCTCTGGGATCATGAAAGCAGTCCTCAGAGGGGAATTCATAGCTCTGCAAACACACATGAAGAAAATGGAAAGATCACAAGTTAATAGCCTAACAAATCACCCAAGGAAGCTGGAAAAGCGAGACCACTAAAACCCTAACTTCAGCAGAAGAATCCAGATCACCAAGATAAAAGCCAAAAATCGGGACATAGAAGACAATATATAATTTTTTTTAAAAGCCCAATGAAACCAAAAGCTGATTTTTTGAAAGGATAAATATGATTTATGGACCCCTAGCTAGACTGACCAAAAAAAGAGGGAAACAACCCAAATAAACACAATCAGAAATGCAAAAGATGAAGTCACAACTGACCCTGAAGAAATACAAAAGATTATCAGAGATTACTAAGTACACCTCGGTGGAAACAAACTCAAAAACCTAAATAAAATGGAGGACTTTCTGACATCTCACAACCTCCCCAGGTTGAAACAAGAAGAAATCGAGACCCTAAATAGGCCAATAACAACCCAGGAAATCGACTATGTCATAAGAAAACTACCTACAAAAAAGCGCCCTGGACCAGATGGCTTTCCAGCAGAATTCTACAAAACATACAAGGAGGAGCTGATACCAATCTTACTGAAAGTATTCTGGGCAATCAAGAAAGATGGTACTTTCCCCAAATCATTTTATGAAACTAACATCACATTGATACCCAAACTGGGTAAAGATCCAACAAAGAAAGAGAACTGCAGGCCAATAGCCTTGATGAACATAGATGCTAAAATTCTCAACAAGATTCTAGCAAACTGGATCCAACAACACATCTCAAAAACCATCCACCATGGTAGGCTTCATCCCCAGGATGCAGGGCTGGTTCAGCATCCGCAAGACCATAAACATAACTAAATACATCAACAGATGTAGAGACAAAAACCACATGATTGTATCATTAGACGTGGAAAAAACTTTTGATAAAATGCAGCACCCCTTCTTAATAAGAATTCTCAAACATCTAGGCATAGATGGAACATACCTCAAAATAGTGAGAGCCATCTATGAAAAACCCACAGCCATATACTGCTAAACAGACAGAAATTGTAACCATTTCCCTTAAAAACCGGAATAAGATAAGGATGCCCACTCTCCCTCCTCCTGTTCAACATAGTATTGGAAATCCTAGCTAGAACAACCAGACAAGAGAAGGAAATCAGGGGTATCCAAATAGGAAAAGAGGAAGTTATCCTTCTTTGCAGACAACATGATTCTATATCTCAAAAAACCAAGAGAATCTGTCAGAAACCTCCTTGCACTGATAAAGGACTTTGGCAGAGTCTCAGTGTATAAAATAAATGTTCAAAAATAAATCACATTTCTATACAACAACAATAAACAAACAAACCCAAATTAAAAGCACAATCCCTTTCACAATAGCCACACAAAAAAATGAAATACTATGGCATCTTCCTAACCAGAGAAGTCAAAGACCTTTACAATGAAAACTGCAAAACACTGCTCAAAGAAATCAAAGATGATGCAAACAAATGGAAAAATATTCCATGCTCATGGATTGGAAGAATCAACATTGTTAAGATGTTCATTCTACCCAAGGCAATCTGCAGATTTAATGCAATATCCATTAAATTAACAGCAGCATTCTTCTTGGACCTGGAAATGACAATACAGGAATTCATATGGAAACATAAACAACCACAGATAGCCAAAACTATCCTCAGCAAAAAAAAAAGCAGGAGGCATCACGCATCACACTCCCAGACTTTAATCTTTATTATAAAACTACAATAATCAAAACAGCCTGGTATTGGTACAAGAACAGGCATATAGACCAATAGAACAGGATAGCGGTTGTAGAAGCTAAGCCTCAATTTCTCAACCAACTCATCTTCAACAAAGCCTCCGCCATCAACCACTGAGGAGAGGAGAACCTATTCGGTAAATGGTGCTGGGAAAATTGGCTGACCACATGGAGAAGAATGAAACAGAACCCCTACCTATCCCCATACACAAAAATCAATTCTAAATGGATCAAAGACCTAAACGTAAAACCTCAAACTATAAGAAAATGCAGGAGACACCCTTATGGAAATTGGAACTGGCAGCCAATTCCTGATCAAAACCCCAAGTACTCATGCAATAAGAGATAAGATAAACAAGTGGGACCTCATCAAACTGACAAGCTTCTGCAAAACCAATAAACCATTAAGAGTGGGGAGACAGCCCACAGACTGGGAAGAAATATTTGCCAACTATATTTCTAACAAAGGCCTAACATCTAGGAGCTACAAGAAACTCAAACATGCCAAAAGGAAAAAACAAACAGCCCCATTACAAAGTGGGCAAAAGATATGAATAGACACTTCTCAAAAGAAGACATGAGAGCAGCCAGCAGATACATGACGAAATGCTCAGCCTCACTAGTCATCAAAGAAATGCAAATTAAAACCACACTGAGATACCACCTAACTCCAGATCCAGATCCTGGAGAGGATACAGGGAAAAAGGAACTCTTCTACACTGCTGGTGGAAATGTAAACTAGTACAGCCTCTGTGGAAAACAGTGTGGTAATTCCTAAAAGATCTAAAAATCGACCCTCCCGTATGACCCACAATCCTCTTACTTGGAATATACCCAGAGGAACTCATCACTATGAAAAAGATACCTGCACATGCATGTTTATTGCAGCATTAATTATAATAGCAGAAACATGGAACCAACCGTGCTGCCCATCGAAAGAGGACTGGATAAAAAAATGTGGTATATATACATGCTATATACATGCTGGAATATTATGCAGCCGTAAAGAAGCAAAATTACGCTGGGCTCGGTGGCTCAGCCTGTAATCCCACGCTTTGGGAGGCTGAGGTGAGTGGGTTGCCTGATTCCGCAAGTTTGAGACCCGCCTGGGCAACTTGGCGAGACCTCATCTCTACAATAAAAAATAAAAAATTAGCCGAGTGTGGTAGCGCACGCCTGTAGTTCCAGCTACCTGGAAGGCTGAGGCGGAAGGATCGCCGGAGCCCAGCAGGTCGAGACTGTGGTGGCCGGGAGCGGCCACTGCACTCCAGTCTGGGTGACAAAGTGAGACTCCAACTCAAAACAAAACAAAGAAGCAAAATTATGAACTTCGCAGCAACTTGAATGGACTAAGAGGCTATAATACTGAGTGATCTGTCACAGAAACGAAGAACCGAGTATCACATGTTCTTATTCATAAGCAGCCCTTGAACAGCTAGCATAATACTGTAAGAAAGGGATTGGCAGTAGTGGAAAACTGCCAAGGGAGGGGCACACCTCATCAACAAGGGTACCTGCATAATGGACATTTGTATACCTAACTCCGAATTGTACCCCACATATTTAAAATTTTTTAAATTTTTTTAGTTGGTATGAAAAAGATGGACAATGAATACAATGAAAATGAATAAAATATGTGACAGATACTGTCATAGGAGGGAAATACAAATAGCCAATAAACACACAAAAAGACTATAGAAAAAAGAAGGAAAAAAAGGTCTGAAATATATGGTGATCACTTCACAACTTTGTGGCTGTTCCAAAAAACACTGAATTGTACACTTTAATGAGCAAACTTTATGGTGCATGAATTAAATCTCAATAAAGTTGTTTTTTGGTGTGTTTTTTTTTTTAAGATGCCCTGTGAGTGATTTGGGCAGAGTGAGTGAGGATTCCTGCCACCTCTGTCATTTCCACAGTGCTGTCGGGGTCAGCTGTATTAGAAAAGAAGAGCAGGGAAACCCCAAGGAGAGTGCAAATACACTACCTCAGGACCATCCAAGCATTCTGTCCGCCCTCTCCTTCTCAGCACTGGGTGCTTTATAGAAGAGCACATGCGCGGGAGTGGGCTGGAAGGAGTGGTGGTATGTGCTCTTCGGTGTGTTTTCCACTGGGACACGTGTCTATGTTTGTGCTTCTGCTTATAAAGCCACTTCAGGGCTTTGGAAATTTTCAGAGTTCCTCCTTAAAAGAGCTTCCTTGACTGCAATGAGGAAGAAAAAATATTTGATTTCAAAATATTCAGTAGAAATTAAAACACTTTGTAACATTTTATCAGTCCTTACTGTCTTTAATGTGTGCATATTTTTTTCTCAAGTAACATTAGGATTGAAGTTTGGTTTTTGCCTCTTGTGGGTCTGTCAGCTTCATTAACCTTTGCTTCTCTTTGACTTGTGTAAAGAGAAGTCCTTAACTGGCCCAAGTAGACCCCAGGTGCATTTTATCTATTAGGATAATGAGTAGAAGTTTGTTTTGTAAAAAAAAATTCATAGTGCCTAGCAGGGTCTTCCACACCAAAGATGTTCACTAAGTGGTTTGGGATTAGATGGAAGGGTGGACAGTAAATGGGCCTTTCTGTAACAAGCCAAGTTTTATTTGTGCATATTTGCTTGTTTTCTGCCAATCCATGGCCCTTGATTGGAGATTTTCCCTGATCTTGTCATATACAGATCTCTCCACACACACACACACACACACACACACACACACACACACACACACACAGTTTTTTGGCTTTTACAATTGTTTCTATCTATAATTGGTTCTCATTCCTCTGTGTACTCATCATCCTGGCTCTGTCCCTTTCTCTACAGGTACCAAAGGCTTAGAATGTTCTCCTTCCACTCCCACCATGAACTCCTACTTCTATAAGTTCATGATCAACCTTCTCAAGAGGTTCAGCAGTGAACGGAAGCTCCTGGAGGTCAGAGGCCCTTTCATCATCAGGTCAGCCTCAGTGTGCATTCTCCTCCTCACACAGCCTCGACTTCTCATTCTCACAGCATACAAGGTGTCAAAGCAGCCACTTTCTCTGTCCCTTCTCTCTCCTCTTTCTCCTGTCCTTTGGGTTTGTTCTTAAAAAAAAACAAGGAAGGTTGTCCCTTATGCCCGGTTATTGGTACTTTTGACATGAGGCAGGTCAGTGTTGTCTTTTTTTTTTTTGAGTCAGAGTCTCACTGTCGCCCAGGCTGGAGTGCAGTGGCATGTTCACAACCACTGCAGCCTCAACCTGCTGGGCTCAGGAGATCCTTCCATCTCAGCCTTTCAAGTAGCTGGAACTGCAGGTGTGCACCACCACACCTGGCTAATTTTTTTTTTTATCTGTTGTGGAGACAAGGTCTCACCAAGTTGCCCAGACTGGTCTCGAACCCATGAGCTCAGGCAGTCCTCTCACTTCCACCTCCCAAACTGCTGGGATTACGGACATGAGCCACTGCACCTGGCTGTCTTTTTTCTTTCCTTCGAGGTGGATTATCCCCTCATTAAATGCCATTGTCAGTCTTCCAGAGAGGAAAGGAAGTGTGCCAGATGGTGTATGGCACAGAGCTGTGTCCTGGAGCTCAGCTACCAACCAGTGCAGAAATTGACCAGGCTTGGTGGGACCATGTTCTTGAGTCCTGTGAGCCTAACCCTGAACAGTACCAGGGCAACAGCCCCAGCCTCAAAGACTCTAGAAATGTAGCAGCATGACTGAGACTGGCCCTTTACTTCCAACTCAGTTCCAAGAGCAGGGTCAACAGAAGTGTGGCCCAGTGTCATGCTCAGCCTAGTGAAAGCTAGACCAGGGGCAAAAGTTTCTTCTGGCTCCCCACCGAAGCCAGATGGGGAGATTTCTGGAATAGCTCAAGTGGTCCCAGATTCTCTACAGCATGGTTCTCAGCCCTGCATTGCTAGATCACTGAAGAGACTGAGAGAAGATTCCCGGGCCTCCCTCTGACCAGTGAAATCAGAACCTCTGGGATGATAGGGTTATTGAAGTTGTCAGGGTATGTAGGGAACATGCCACACTAGGGGTGGGAGTTGAAGGAGTTCTGGCAGAGGGCCCAACCTATATGGAGCATCAAGGCAGGAGAGAGTATGAAGAGCTCGTTTTTCTGTAAATCAGAAAGCAGGTTCAGCCTGTGGGCTACACTAAGGATGGGGGACCTTACCCAGAGGTCAATGGAGAGCTGCTGCAAGGGCTTGAGCCAGGGAACAACGTGACCAGGTTTCTGATGTGAAAGATGACTGTTGCTGGGGAGAGTGGGGTAGAGGGGCCGAGATGGAGACCAGTGGGGGACTGTTGTCCAAGTAGAGACTGTGGCAGCTTGCAAGGGGGATGGGAAGAAGCAGCTGGTCTCCTGACTGAGTTGGAAGTAGGGCTGATTGGTGACTGATGGCGTTGAAGAGTGAGGGGAGAGACAGCTAGGAATGACACCCAGGCCTCTGGTTTGGGCAGCTGGATGGGTGGTTGTGCCAGTCCCCAGGGTAGGAACCCCAGAAGAATGGCAGGGAGTGAGGAAGCTCATACGTTTGAATTTGAATTGCCTTCAAGACATCAAAGGGAAAATATTGAAGTAGTTTGCTGTACCTTTTGAGAGACTCTCAAAAGGGAGACCTAAGCCCAAGCAAATCTGGAAATTGATGGCATAATCATTCATTTGTTCATTCATTCATTCAACAGATATTTAGTCAACACTGACTCTGCAAGGTATCATTCTAGATGGTTCTGCCATTATAGAGCTTTCATTCTTAGAGAGTAAGAGGGGGCGAATTGAGAAGGGAAGAGGTCTGAGGCTGAGCCCTAAGAGCTCCAGTCTGTAAAGATTGGGGAAAGAAGAAACCAGAAGAGGAGGCTGTGGCGAAGGACCACAGAGGTAGAAGGAAGGTGATTGAAAGAGGGAGATAGCAGGAGGCAGTGAGGGAGGTGAGACCTGAAGAGGATCTCCTGGGAGCCACTGCAGGAGCCTGCATGCAGGGAGAGCTTAAGTCGGAGGCGGGGGCTGGGCTCGGTGGCTCAGCATATAATCTCAGCACTTTGGGAAGCCGAGGTGAGTGGATTGCCTGAGTCTGCAGGTTCGAGACCAGCCTGAGCAAATTGGCGAGACCTCGTCTCTATAATAAGTTAAAAAAAAAATTAGCCAGGCATGATAGTGCACGCCTGTAGTTCTGGCTACTTGGAAGGCTGAGGCGGAAGGATTGTGGGAGCCCAGCAGGTCAATGCTGGGGTGGCCGTGAGCGTGTCACTGCACTCCAGCCTGGGCACCAGAGTGAGACTTTAACACACAAAAAAGAGTAGGAGGCAGGAAGTGGAGTGGCAGGTACAGAATGCGACCAGGCAGCTCAGGGACTGAGTGTGGCATTGAGGGCACCCTGGGGACTGGGCTGAAGGAGGGAACAGGCCTGCCTGGCCAGAAGGACAAATAGTAGGACCGAGCCGGAGGAAGGGGCTTCTGATGGTCTAGACCATTAAAAGAATGCCCCTGTGGTGGTGGAAGGCTGTCACCACCCTCTTGCTTCTCGGTGCTCTTCCAGAGCAGAGTTTCTGAAACTCAGCATTTGGAGCCAGATGATTCTGTGTGATGGGCTGTCCTGTGCACTGTAAGATGTTCAGCATTATCCCAGGCCCCTGCCCACTGAATGCCGGTAAGCACCCACTCTCAGCCAGTTGGGACAGTCAAAAATGTCTCCAAACTGCCAAATGTCTCCTGGGAACAAAATCACTCTAGTTCAGAACCCCTATTACAGAGAGTCAGAAATGAATTCTCTTTTTTTTTGAGTTGGAGTCTCACTCTGTCACCCAGACTGGAGTGCAGTGGCCGCTCCCAGCCACCGCAGCCTCTACCTGCTGGGCTCCGGCGAGCCTTCCACCTCAGTCTTCCAAGTAGCTGGAATTACAGGCATGCGCTACCACGCCCAGCTGATTTTTTTGATTTATTGTAGAGATGAGGTCTCTCACCAAGTTGCCCATGTGGGTCTTGAACCCGCGGGCTCAGGCAATCTACTCACCTCAGCCTCCCAAAGGCGCGGGATTACAGGCTGAGCCACTGAGCCCAGCCAGAAATGGATTCTTAACCTCACTGGCAAAAGAGAAAGGCTTCCATAGTTTTTCATCACATCAAGTTGGACAGTTTCAGGTAAGAGATTGAAGTAGGGATTAGATGTGGTGCAAGAGACCCCCCCCCCACCAGGAAAGCAGTGTAATATTCTCACAAGTGACAGTTCATTTCATGTCTGAATGGCAGAGGCATCAGTGCTCTTGATAAACAATCCTTTGCCTGGAAGATGCTCAGGGAACCAGTGGAAGGAGAGAGGACTTTGAAAAAGGAACTTGTGGCTAACTTCCCCTCTGGAGAACCAGGCTCTGAGTTTTTCCATCCTATCTCAGCCTCACATGCCCACTCAGAGGCATGGGGAGAGAGACCTCAGGGTAGGCCCCAGTGTTCGCTGACTATACAGACCAGAAGCGTGGGCAACATGGGCATACATGTGTATCCTCCCCACCCACTCAGGGCCACCACCATTTTCCCTGTTACAGCCTCTAGGGCAGAGAGGCTTCATTTGCTTTGCAACATCTCATGGGCTTCCTGGGTTGATGGGAATCCTCATTTTGCAGAAGGGAAAATTAGAGGAAGCCGTGTGAGCTTGGTTGGAGCTGGGCTGCAAACCCCTGCATTCTGCTAGCTCAGCAACCTCCTTTACCCCTTCTGTGGTAGAGTACAGGGCCTGGTATCACGAGGGATCCTTAACAGTTTGCAGGCTAGGACCATCAAGGGTCAGGCCTACCTGGGGCCCAGCTCCTCAGAGAGCTCAAGACCTGAGCCCATGAGTCCTCCCTCCTTATCCTCTAGGGACTCAGTATATTCAGCATGGTGATTACTCACTCTTCCAGGGCTCAGACTCATGCTGGACCATGCTGAGTTCTCGGTGGACGTTGAGCCTGGCTTCCAGGCCAGGCCCCACTCCCACTCCTTAGAGACAGAGGGTCTCTTAGCCCTTGGCCAGCACAAAGAACCCAGCAAGCTGGGGAGAGAAGGAACTTGTGGCTGGGTCCCTCATGGGTCACCTAGTCCTTTGCGCCATTTGTCCAGCCATCTCCCAAAAGCAGCACCACACCTGCCAGTGCATGTCCCAGCTGACAGCCACCTGGCCCAGCTTCCTCAGGGCCAAGTTGGCTCTGGAGCCTGCTGCCATCTAAGCCCAGCGTGCCAAGCCACAGCTGACCAGCCCCTGGGTCACATTGCCAACCACACAATCTGGGCACAGAGCATAGCATCTTACGTGGAAGAAGCCTTACAAACATGTCGCTTCCTCCATCCTCCCCATGGTCCTAAGGGGGCTAAAGCCCTTAAGCAGAGGCTTGCTGGGAAGAGGCACCAGGGTCGTCAGCCTGCCCTCCTGCTCCCCACCTTCATTTCTTTATTTCCTGCTGTTGCTTTAAAGAGGGGCATCATGATGGTTCATACAGATGCTGGCATGAAGCCACAGGCCTGATAGGGAAAGCAGTAGATGATTTCCTGACCTTCTCTTTAGCTGTTAAGCAAGCTATAAGTTGCCCTTCTCAGCCTCCAAGGTTGATCACTGAGAGAGGAAGGAAAGAAATTCTTCTGGCCAAGAAATAAAAGCCATTATTTCTGCAGCAGTGTGTTTAGCTCTGGGCCCAGAAGCGGCTGCTGTCTATAGAAGGACAAAGCCATCCAGATTTCTTGAAGGCAAACATCTGGTGGGGGTTCTTGGCATTGAAGAAGATGTATGATTTCCCTCAGGACCCTGGGAGCATTTCCTCTCCCCCATGCGGCTTTCCCAGGCCTCACCTCCATGTGGGAGCAGGAATGGGGTGCTCGAACTCCAGCCAGGCCTGGGTAGGTTGGACATTCTTTTGCTGTCTGCATGGCCTTCTTATCTGGTGTATATAACCGTTTAGATGCCTGTCGAGGTTGGGGAAGCCAGCAGCTCCAGAGCCCTCATCTCTCCACCAGCCTCATTGAGACCTGCACCAGCCCAGGCCCTTCCCTTGGCTGCTGGGAGCTGAGGCCAAGCCCACAGACTGAGGGAAGACAGGGACGTGCAGAGCAGAGTGCTATGAGCCTCTGGCACTACACCCTCTCGCCTCTTCTGGCACTACACCCCCTCCCTTCACAGGCATCTGCAAGATGGAGGGTAGATGGACCTCCTGCAGGCACTCAGAGGAAGAGTAGCTTCTAGAGTCAGACTTTGTTTCACACCCCAGTTCCTCCCATTTTCAACCATGTGGACTGTTTCTAAACGCTTTCTGCTTTGTCCATGAAATGGAGACAGTTATAGTGCCTGCCTTGTCGTGGTGTGGCCAGGGTTATGCAGATGTGCGTTCCAGTCCCGGTCCTGGCAGTATTTGATAAAGAGCTTCTGCCTCCCACCATGGCCTGTGGGGAGGAGAAACCAGATCTCAGCAGGAGGGTGAGATCATTGACCCTTGTGTGCCGAGAGCAAACTCCGGTGCGCCAGACCTGCTGCCCCTACACCCAGGGCACCCGGCAGCAGCCCAGGCCAGCCCCGCTAAAACAACTCTACCCGAAGTAGGTGTTGATGTGCATTGCCCTCCTCCGGCCTCTTCCCACCCTCCATGCTAATGCAGTCAGAACAAACCCAGGCCTTGTCTCCCTGTGAACCATTCCACTTATACTCAGTAGAAAAGGAGAGGAGGGAGAAAACCCAGCCTCTTTGATAAACTGTGATATGAACTCTAGCGTGACCCGACAGCTGTGATCTTTACAAGGCCTGCTTCTGTGCTGGGAAGTGAGCAAGTCTGAAGATACTCACTCTGCCTGCCAACATGGCCCTCTGGCCAGCCGTCCTTTGGCTCCATCAGCTGTGCATTTTTCCCGTCCTCTTCCTCCCTGCTGCCTTGCAAAGAGGAGTAGCTGGAGAATGCTTTCATTTTTAATGAGCGACTGTATGCTGTGAATGCAAGGGCTCTGACCTGAACCAGCCTAGTTAATGGTAGATGAGAGCCCGCACACCCTCCCGGGAGAAGGGGGTATTCCTAAGATGAGGCGGGCATTGGGAGAAGATGGGCTGGGACCCTAGTGGGAAAGGAGGAAGCAGTCATGGGATTTCTTCCATGAGACTCTGACCCAAGGAAGCCTAGCAACAAGGCTTCCAGTCCTTTCTGGTCCTCCTCTCACCTCTGTGGCAGATAGGCAGGGCAGCCTCTCCAACTGAGCAAATGCTCCGAGTCCCTCATATGTGCTCCTGCTAGCACTGCCCCCTCCCAGTGTCCTGGGTGTGCATAAGAGCCTTTGTGTCCAGAAGGGGGGTATAGGTAGAATGGGGAGCTGATTGGCCGCCAAAGGGGGTGGGGGGACAGACCAGCCACTGGCAACCGGACTTGTTTTTAATTGCAGGGACTGGGGAGGGGAGGCAGCCTCCAGAGAAGAAGCTTTCTTTCATGCTGTAATTGGGAAATTCCACTTTGCTGGCCTTGTGCGCTCTACCCTATGCAACAAGGCCTTCAGCTGTGGCCAAATCGCGGGCCACCCACCTTCCACAGCACTGACCCCTCCTAGGTCATCCAGTGTCCAGAGTCCATGTGGAATCAGTATCCCCTGTTGCTCTGCAGGTCTTTGTACATGCCACCTTACCTGTCAGAGGCCATTGGCCAGGCCCCCAAAAGCCCATTGTGCTGATGCTAATGGCAGGGGGATTGGCATAGAGTGGCCAGGCCATATCTGTGCTTTGCCTGCAGCTTTCCCTCACAAGCCAGGTAAGCCCACTCGGTTCTCTTCCTCTTGCCTCTTTAATGGACTGCATTCATTTGTTCAGAATAAATAAATTGCTTTGGCGGACACATGCCAACTTATCTGTCTGTTAGAAGAGGCTTTGCTCTACTACCCAGCATGCAGATGGGTTTTTGATCTTTATTAGTTTGCAGCCATATTGATTGGGTCCCCAGCTGAGAGGAGAGAGACAGGACATTGAGCAGGCTAGAGGAATTCTTCCGAGGAGTTTCTTAGTTCTTTCTCAGAAGAAGCTTCTCTTCTTGCTGGCTTGAATTAAGGTCTGCCCAGTGTCCGTGTGAATCTTCTGGAGCTTTCCACAGTCATTCTTTCCCCAGGGACCAGGACTGGGTGCTTTTGTTGTGATGCGGGGGACTCAAAGAGGAGTGTGCAGCAGAAGCCATTTTGCACAACCAGCCCTTGGCTTCTGCTCTAATTGGAGACAATACTGTGGGACTGTGAATGGTGGGGGACCCAAGAGGCCCAGTCTGACATGCAGAAAAGGTTACCTGGGAGTCTAAGGTAAAAAGATTCGAGGTAAAAAGATGACCTTGAGGGGGTACAAAATCCAGGGAGCCCAGAGAGCCCAACCCAGCCTGCATTCCATTGTCCCCTCATCTGTGGTAAAATGACCAGTGTCCCAGCACCTCACAGAACCATCCAAGATGAGGCCTTCTTGTTCCTTGTTAACCCAGAGGTGGCAGGGAAAGGGGGTGGCTTTGTCTCACCTCCTCTAAACAGTCCTCACATGTGATACACGCTGGCACTCCCTGGAAGAAAGCTTGTCTTCTTTTCTGGAAAATGGATACCATGTATGATGGGCCTTGCTAGACCAGGCTGGGATTAATTAGGTCTGACCAGGGAATGAGGTGTGGAGAGGAAGTGCTGGTCAGAGGGATCCCTGCAATGTGTTCTGGGAGGTCCAGGGGCTTCAAAGAGCAGGATCCTGGTGTTTGGAAGTTTCGGAAGTTTCACTCCCTTTGAGCAGGAGCAGTGAGAGTTAGCAGTCACAGGTAAACTTGGCAGGAGGGAACCATGTGTCCTATAGGGTGACTGACCCCTGTCCCCATAGCCAAGCAGCCATCCTCCTACTGAGCTAACCATCACTCCCATTTCCAGGAGCCCCTGTGATGGAGGAGAGGACCCAGCAGCAGATTGCAGGGCAAGCTCCTCCTCCCAGTGCATACCACACAGGCACTCATTGGGTGGATGCTGGCTCCCACTTGGCCCCTTTCCAGCCTTTGGCTGAAAGCATTTTCTTTGTAGTCCACGCACCTAAGAAGCATTGTCAGGAACTGTTTTCAGGGGCAAAGAACTTGGAGGCTTCTGAAACTTGAAAGGTTGTTTCCAGATGGATCATGGGGTACTCTCTGGATCTGACTTACTGTGTACACCTTACCGAAGGATGCTGGGAAACTTGGAAAGTTTTGACATTAGCAAGTAGCTAATGTATATCATATTGTAGCATCTTATTAAAAAAAAAAAAGTAGTGGCAGATTTGGAATTGGCACCTAGAAGTCAATTTTCTATCCTCCTGCTTCCTTGGGGAAGGGTTGCATCTGGGACAGACAAATGGGTGTCCTTCATTTTAAGTGTTTTTAAACTCCTTATAGGAAAGCGGCTACAGAGTGTATCTTGTCCATCTATTGTAGAAGCATTTCTCAGGAAGCTCTTTTATGCCGGTATCATTTTGTCATGTATTTCCTTGGACTGTCCTTGGAAACCCCTATATGGTTCTCTCTTCTCTCTCCTCAAGTGATTTATTTTAGCAGATAGTCACAAAGATCACAGAAACCCCATCCATGACCCTTGTCTTCCGAAGCATACCCGAGAGGGTCTCTATCACGTGCAGTTTGTGAAAGGCCATCCAGACTAGGCACCCCTTCCACATGGAAGGAGAGTTCTTGTCTCAGATAGGGAGGCCTGGCCTAGATGCACCATGGCACAGAATTCTGCCTCAGATGGCACTTGAATCCATGGTACTTGTATGCCATGAAGCAGCACGTGATAGAGACCCTGTCTAGCACTGTACCTGGAATCCACTAACCCTGTCTGCAGAGCAGCACCTGGGCCACCAGCCCAAAAAGTTGCAGTGGCTGTCCCTTACAACATGGGGGCAGAGCTAAGACAAGCCATGTCCCCCATTTCCATACACAAGGCAGGACTCCAGATCTGGTAGCCAGGACCCTGGGAGGGTGTCAGCTTCATTAGAGAGAAGCTGTGCTCCCTCATGGCATCCCCTTTCCCCTCAGGGTTGATGATCTGTAGAAAAAAAATCCCACAGAGACCCCTCCTATGTGACCTCCTCCTTGTCTCCTAGGGCTCTCATCCCTGTCTCCCACAACTCCAGACCGCTCAGACAGAAGTGAAATGCCGAGTAAATCTGTGTGTCCTTCCCCATCTTCCCTCTAGGCCCCACCCCCAC
>NW_007231844.1:18589-32486 GCF_000164805.1 Carlito syrichta | reverse complement strand
ACTCTTGTCTATTATCCTGGCCTGCTTCCGATCTGTCTCTAGTCAGCATAACCTCCTAGGAACTCCTTGGCACTTTGATGGTGAATGTCCATCTTGGTCTAAATCTCCCTTCTGACTCCTGTTCGAGAGGACGTGACTCACCCCCTCCTTCCTCCGGGGGCTTTGTTTTTCCTCCTGCCTTATCTCAGTTGCTTGCATCATTTGCACTGGCCTCTATCTTTTGGAAGCCGGGCTGAGACGGATCCAAGTGCACACCAGTCAGCTTTCTTTTTTTCCTAGTCCTCCAATGAGTGTCCTTTGTAGTCTTTTTGAGCCTGGTCTCACTCTTTCCTTTCTCAAGCTGCTTCCTTAAGTGCTAAGTTTCGTCTCTCTTCCTCTGTTCCCTCAGAAGTGGGACATGCCCCACCGCCAGGCACATGCCCCAGCTCCAGACCACACAAGATTTCCCTCACTTGGGCCCTCTGAGCCTCTTATTGCTCCCCCAGAGAGCATCTTCTTCAGCCTGATCATGGTACTTGTGTCTCCATTTCACCGTCCACTTTGTCATCGGTAATCTTGTGGCCTTAGATGGGCCCTTGTGGTTCCAGACTTGCTGTCTGTGTATCCAGACCTTTCCCTATGAAAGAAGAACAGTTGTCCAAGTTTGAGGACTTCCAGCCCTTCCCACTGCTTCTAAAAAGGGCCCAGGAAACACCACTGCACCTCAAGAAGTTCTGGCTTGTTCTCAGCATGGTTTTGCCATCTCTCTGGGGAAGCTTCTCTCTTTCTTAACCACATAACATTTTGTGCTTCAGTGTCCCAGATATGTCCTCTTTCCTCCTGCTGATCAGGGCAGTGTGGCAGCCTTTCCTCCCTTCATACTGTGGTGCCAACAATGCCTTTGTTGAATGGAAATTTAAAGAACAACATGCTATTAGAAAGTACAGGCCAGGCGTAGTGGCTCTCACCTATAATCCTAGCACTTTGGAAGGCCGAGGCAGGGCGATGACTTGAGCCCAGGAGTTTGAGACCAGCCTGGGCAACATAGAGAGTCTCCATCTTTACAAAAAATAAAACTTTTTAAAAAGCAAGTGCACATATCATGGGTTTGCTTCAGATCAGTGATTTTTCTCTGATTGTTAAACCCATATAAATGAGCACTCAGGTCAAGAAACAGAACGTTTCCAGCATCAGGAGCTCCCTTTATTGCCTCTTCCAGGTGATGGTCCCTCCCTTCCTCCCTCAAGTAGCCCTGTCCTGACCTTTAACATAATAGTTTCATTTTACTAGTTTTGAACTTTATATAAATGGAAGCATACAGTTTATGCTTTTTTACGAAGTCTGGCTTCTTTGGATCCACATTAGGTTTGTGGGATTCATTTGTGTTGGATGTAGCAGCAGTTCACATTTCCAGAAAGTATTCCACTATATAACGATACCACAATTTATTTATCTGTTCTGGTATTGATAGGCATGTGCATTATTTTCAATTTGGCACTATTATGAATAACACTCTTAAACATGTCTTTTGGTGAACATATATAAACATTTCTGTTAGGTGTACACCTAGGAATTGCTGGATTGGCAGGCAGCCATAGGATCAGCTTCAAGAGGTCCTGTCCAAAGTGCTTACACCAGCCTCCACTCCCTTCAGCAGTGTGGGAGAGTTCCAGTTGCTTCACATCCTTGCCAACACTTGCTATCATCGGTCTTTGATTTGGTCATTCTGGTAGGTAGATAGTGGTGTCACCTTGTGATTTTAATGTGTCCATTTCCCCGAAGACTAGGGAAGTTGAACTACTTTTCCTAGTTTATTGGCCTTTTGGATAACCTCTTTTGTGACAAGCCTGTTCAAGTCATTTTCCCATTGAGTTTTCAGTGTTTTCCTTATTTAGTTTGTGGAAGTTCTTCATATGTTCCAGGTCAGTCTTTCTCAGCTGTATATGCTATAATTATCTTCCTCTACTCTGCAGCATGCCTTATCACTCTCTTAGTGGTGTCCCTTGATGTATAGTCATTCTTTGTTTTTACCATAGTCCAGATAATCCGTTCTTCTTTACAGTTAGCAGTTTTTATGTTTTATGGTGCCTTTTTGGGGATGAGGAGCTCGTGGGAAGGTACTCATGAAGTTGCCTCCTCTGACTGATACTTGTTAAACATTCACAGTGAAGTGGACGCTGAGCACAGTTCACCTAAAACCCAGAGACATTAGTTCTTAGTTCTGGACAGGGTCTTGGAGACCACCTAGTTGAACCTGCTTGTGCTTTTTAAAAACAGATTCCTAGCTGTCCCTCCACACCTTCTACCTGACATAATCTGAGGGACTTCTGGTACAGCCAGGCCAGTGATGGTCTGCAGTCTGGAGCTAGGACCTATTCATCAAACTGTATTGGGCAGTACCCTTTGGTGGCATATGTAGGAACCCAGGTCAAAGGCACCAAAATGACTAAGGGGACTTGACTGGTTTGTATCCAACCAAGGCAAAGTCAGCACAATCCAAGAGCTCTGACAGCATCTCCCTGTGGCACTGTCTCTCACCAGCCCTTGATTGAGGTCTGCCTCGTTGTTTTGGTCTCTTCCAAGTGGCAGAGACATGGCCACCACAGTGCCTGGCCATCACATCTCTGCAGGGCATGATCCAGGGGGAAGTTCTAGTTGACCCAGACAGGGTCAGTGGCAGGGAAGTGAACCGAGGGTACTGTGAATGACAGCCCTGATGGAAACTCACATGGCATGGGGAGTGATAGCTCTGCATAGGATAGGGTTCACTCCTACCACAGACACTGAGCAGTCACAACTCGGGGCCACCACATGGCTGCCTTGCTGAGTACAGTTTTCTTAAATGAAAGACGCAGATGGGCATCATCACTGTCTCCTCCTAATCCCGTGAGGATTAAATGACAACATATGGAAAGTGCTTAGAAGAGAGCCTGGCACATCGCAACTGTGCAGTAAGTACTAGAAGCAACTCTGAGGGTAGTTGTGAGAAGAAGCATCAGCTCTCTCTTTGTATGTGTAGAGCCAAGGGAGGCTCAGGAGGTGGGTGGGTGGGTAGGGAAAGCTGGGCCTGGCATCTGCTCACTGGCTCTGCGGCTCCCTTGGGTTCAGCTTCCAAAAAAGCACATGTTCTGGGGTTGACTCAGCTTTCTCCTCTTTCTAGAGAAGGGTAAGAGAGAAAGATATTGGGACATTAGTCTGTCATTCAAGTGAACATTTGAACCCAGACATCCTTCTTTCTGTACCCCTGCCTACCTATCAACCCACCCTTGTTCATTGCTGCCCAGTCAGGTCTCTGGATGGCACATGACAAAACCAGTTCTCACCCTTATAGTGAGAAAAATACTATATAGGACTCATGTGCAGGCAGGGACAAGGATTCATTAAAAACTTGATTGGCTCAGACTCGGTGGCCCAGCACTTTGGGAGGCCGAAGCAAGTGTGTTGCCTGAGCCCATGGGTTCGAGACTAGCCTGGGCAACTTGGCAAGACCTCATCTCTACAATAAATAAAAAATTAGCCAGGCATGGTAGCACATGCCTGTAGTTCTGGCTACTTGGAAGGCTGAGGCGGAAGGATCGCCTAAACTCAACAGGACAACACTGGGGTGGCCATGAGTGTGCCACTGTAACCCAGCCTGGGCGATAGAGTGAGATTCCAACTCAAAAACAAAAAACAAAAAACCTTGAAGTTCAAGACTGGGGCCCACCTCCTGTCCTCAGAACTCGACCTCCCTCTCTCACCTTTACAGCTGGCTCTTCCTCCTCTATCAGCCCCATTCATGTACAAGCCACCCACTCTGTGACCAGATGGCTTGCTCCTGTCCTTGGCATCCCAGCCTTCCACAGATGTCCTGGGCTCGCATCTCTTTGAACCCATCAGTGTGGCCCAAGAGTACCAGTGCCCTGATTGTCTAGGACAGGGTCATGTGCCCAGCCTCAGGCACAGAGAGAGGAGCATTTGTTCATGGGTCATCATGGTTCTGAACCAAAATCCAAGGCAATGGACACCAGAAGGCAGACCTGAAAATGGGTGTCCGCTGTGTGGTCTGAGTTTAAATGCTGGCTGAAGGGGAGTATGAAGCATGCCCACTGAGGGCCACTGTAGTGGTGGCAGAAAGAGTGACTCTCTGTCACCTCCCAACAGCCAAATTCTTTCTCCCTCCAGGAGGTCAGAGGGTAAAGCTAAGTGTGACCTCGTGACCCTCCCAGAGACCACAGCGGGAGCAAGCAGTGAGGAGGTAGCCAGTGGGGCATGGGCGGCATACAAGGAATTCCATGAGCCTTCTAGCTAATCCCTCCTTTATGGTTCCTTCCATTAGCAGCACTGTGTCAGAGCAGATAGGTTTTCTACCCTTTGTTGTGTGTGGCGTTGGAGGTGGATGCCGGTCTAGCATCTCCCAGCAGATACTGCTCAGGGTCCTCTCTCCACACATAGGCCCAAGGTAGTAGCCTTGGGGCCATACTGAAAAGAGACCAGTAGAATCTCAGTCAGAGTGGCCAGAGGGGACGTTAAGGATCAGTTGGGTTCTTTGATGCAAGAAGAAACTGAGGCTCTGATTTTTCCAGTAAATATTTACTGCATGCCTTTGTGTGGAGTCTGGGGCTCCACAGTCCTTAGAGAAGGCTTTTGGGTGTGATGGAAACATTTTAGAAGGGGTAGACAAGAGCACCAAGTATTTCATAGCCAAAGAGCTCACCTAGCTGGGGAGGTGGGGGTCAAAGATTTACTCATACAGCGGGCCACTCTGTGACTATTTCTTGGCATCCAGGAGGTATTAAGCCCCATGCCAGCCCTGGGCACAAGTAGGGGCCTGAGCTGTGGTTCCTGCCTGCACCAGGGTTGCAGTCTAGTAGGATCAGCCCACAGGTGACAAGTCACGAAGAAACTTGCCACCTGGTCTCATGATCTGTGCTCTGAAAGAAATATCAGGAGCAAGAGTAGGGGTCCTCAGGTTGAGCCTGTGGGAAGTGGGGTGCCCCACAGCATCAGCGGAGCCAGGAAGCTGTGACCTGGATCCGAGGTTTTCTCAAAGCATAAAAGTGCCCTAGTTTTCCCTCTCCTCGGGCTCCGCTGAAGCTATGCCAAGAATCGGCTTTTAAAGGCTGCCTGAAATGTGGTTTGGAGCCAAAAATCTATAGAGCCAGCGCATTTGTGACCTTGTTGAAAATGCTTACTGAGGAAAACCAAGGGGATGAGATTTGGGATTTATTTTTGTTTTTAAAATTTAAAAATCCATGCAGTTCATCCCCCCCCATCCCGTTCCCACCTGTGCAGTCCTCACCTCCGGGACTGACTGCTCCAGCTCCACAGCGTCCGTGTCTTCTATTCATCCGCACCCTCCCCCATCCCCAATCCCTCGCCATCTCCCGTGCATCAGTAATGAAAAATACCAAGTGGGTAAAAATAAGGATCCTGGTTATAGCCCTGGAAATTAGGCCACAGCTGTCAGGCTGGGCAGAGCCCTCGCATCTCTGAGAATGGAACTGCCGGGAGCAAGAGCTCAGCCCCCTTCCCTGTAAGGGCAGATAAGAGTCTCCACCCACCAGGGCAGGAGGGCACTGCTGCTGTGCTGGGCAGGGGGGCCAGAACACGCCACGTGTCACTGAGCAAACCTGTACCGGGCTTCCGTCAGTGCCAGGCCCAGTGGCGACGCCACAGTGGGCAGAGCTAGTCCCTGCCTACTAGGGTTAGTCACTATCACAGCAGTAGCATCACAGCGTGGTGATGCACCGTGGAAGCAGAGGGGGTAGGGGCACCCAGCCTGTTGGAGGGGTCCGGGAAAGCTTCTGGAAATATGATGTCTAAACTGAGCCAAGAAGATTAGTAGGAACTAGCTGGGGGTGGGGAAGAGAAGGTGTTTCTGATACAATGGGCAGTCTGCAGAAGCCCAGAGGCCAGTTCCCAAGCCCTTGGGGTAGCTTGGAGTGTGACTGGGAGGCCAGGGAGCCCAGCAGTGATGATAGGGAGGGTGGCCCTGGTGGCCTCATGAGCAGCCCTGAGATGCTCATGAGCCACTGAAGGGCCTGAGCAGGTTCAGAAAACCCTTTCCACCTGCGTGAGAGTGTCCAAGTACCTGAGAGGAGGAGCTGCTGATATGTGGCCACCCTGGAACCTTTGGGTTGGGCTGCAGGCACATGTGAGACCATGCCTGAGGTAGCTCCTAGAATTTCTGGCGGGACGGAGGGAAGTGGGGCCCAGGGTGCACAAGTGTGTGTGTGTGGGGGGGTGAGATTCATACTCATCCACTTTGATAGCTGTGACCTTACACTCCCTCCTTGCCATTAGCCTCATAAAACACCAGAGGCCAGTCCGGGAGCTGGCTCAGGAAGCTTGCTTGACAGGGGAGCTTGCTGCTATGTCATTCTAGAAGGTTCAGTGTTGCTGCAACGTGCAGTTTAAACAGATAATCTGGACTAAGTGTAAAACCTTCTTGACACTTCGGGCATCCCTGCCCTGAACTTGTTTAACTCTTCAGGGGACACTGGCTTTAGTCAGTTAAGCCAGGTGCCTGTGAACTCAGCCAACTTTCCTCATCCACTCATTTTCTGAGAAGTATCAGCTTCTTCCTTCCTCCCATGTGAGCTGAGCCCCTTCTTCCTTCATGGATGAAGTCTTGCCTCCTTCCAGCCTTTTTCCTGAAGGAGACCCCCGCCCACCTCTGTCGGATGTCCCTAGCCCTAACAGTTGGCAGGTTCCTGGAGTTGCCTTCCTTCCTTCCTGCCCTTGAAGCCTAAGCAGCTGTCCCGGTGCAGTTCCTTCTGCTTCTCTTGGGCCCCCCAGTAGCATGGTAATTGGTTTCTCAGATCTTCAGCTGTGCGTTCCATCTTTGAGTATTTCCCAGGCCCCTGACCCTCGGCAGGAAGACCTAGCTATGATCTTCCCCATGAGGAGCCCCAAGGGGAGAGAGGTGGTAGAGAAATGACTGGCCCTTCCAGTGTCTTCTCTCATTTCTGCTAATAATGCCTGAAATAGACAGCAAAAATACCACCACTCTCTGCCCAGCCACCTCCCCTACCCCCACAGCACAAGGTCGCACTCCCCAGGATGGGCTCTGGGCCTGGTGGGGCAAAGGAGAAGGACACTCAGAGCAGCTGCTGGGTGTGATCTGTCTCCAGCGGCTCCAGAGATAAGTATCTGCAGTTACAGCTCCTGGAAGATCATGGCCTTCATTTCAGTTTTGTGGTGTTTGGAAAAGAGTTTAAGCCTCTCTTCACATGTACACAACCCCAGGTTCAGTCTTCCTGAGCCAGCTAATGGGGTTTCTAGGAGAGAAAAGACTGCAGTCAAAGTTGTGCCCACAGGCCAAGCATGATGGGTCCAGCAGAGTAGGAGCCCAGGAGAGGAGTGGCCGGGGTACGGAGGGGGTGCTCAGGGAGGCAGCCGGCTGACCCGCAGTGGTATGTATGGCCTCTGGGAAGGACACCTCCCTGGACTTTCATCATCTGTGTCCTTGTGCTGTGATGTCTCCCCTGCTCTGTCCTACCCCTCAGGAAGACTATCCAGAAAGGCAGCCCCAGGACCCTTTGTACTGGAAATTGGAAAAAGGTGGTTGCATGAGGCAATAGTGATATTTAAATATACCCACAGAAGGGTAACCTTCAGGGCAAAGTTGTGGTCGCATTTAGATTTTCCCATCCAGCTCCTCTAATAGCCAGGCCATGAGTACGAGGTAGCTTCTCTGCTCTAAGTGAAGACAGGGGCTTCCTCTCCATTGATAAGACTTTCCTCATCTGCTGGCGATTCTATTTCAGGAGAAAACCTCCCCTGTAGTAGGCACTCCTGCCTCAAAGTGGAGCCAGGCCTTTTTTTCTGCTCGTATTATGCTAATCACTCCTTGCAAACAGGCAGACTTTGTAGGAGGTTTGCCTGGTTTTAGATGAAACATACGCCTTTGAAGCAAAGAGCCACAGGAGCTAAAAATATCATTTCCCGGCTGTTGATCCTCTCATTTGTAAAATACATGTTTCCATTGTTAAATCTGCAGCAGCCCCTCTTGAGAGGAAAGCTCCGCCATCACGGCTGGAGCCCACACCCACTGGGGAGGCGACACCTTGCTCCTGGGCTCTGCTGCGAAGCCTTTCCATGAGGCCGTCCAGGACAGTCGTGAATGCATGGGATTCTAAATACTTTCTTATTTACTGCTGAGAATTATTTAAACAACATGAAATAAAAATGGAAATAGAACATAAGATGTGAAAGACCCCTGACTCCCCTTGCCTCCCCGTAAGTGGCCTCTGTTGTCGGCTTCATGTGTTTCCATCCACAGCCTTTTCTGGGGCTTTATAAACATAGGGCTTGGTTTTCCAGGTTCTAGACCTGGGATCGCTCTGCAGCTTGCCTCGGTTTCACCCCCTTTGTGGACTTCGGGCAGAGCACATCTCTCTCAGGATCCTGACCCCAGTTGGATGTTGCCTCTACTCTCTAGGTGGAAGCACAGCGGCTCAGAGTCACTCGCCCTCCCAGAGGCCACCACATCTCAATGTTGAAATCCATTCCCTGTGTCTTTGTGTGTGGTTACCTGGTGTCTTTGCTCAGAGGGGTACTGGCGTGATCTTGGGTGGGAGGGAGCAGGCCCCTTCCCCACCAGCACAAGGTCTGCTACGGGGATCGGGATCTAGTTTGTAACTGAGACCTGAGACTAAGACACATCCCCCAGGGTAAGGACTTCCAAGGACGCCTCACATCCAGAGACCTCTCTCATCTCACGCACTTAATCCGGTGAAGATTTCCTGGACTGGCAAGGAACATGTGGATGAAAAGCCTATTTCATGCATCTTAAAATTCCCTGGAAATGGCTGATCACAAAAAGAGTTTTTTCAACCTCCTGGCAGAGGGTGGGGGAGGGTACAAATAGGAGGACCCCCCCCCCATTTGGCCATGAATAACTGAAGGAGTCCCCTCCATACCATCTTTGTCCCACTGCTTCTGCGGTGGCTGCTCCATCCCCCCCCAGCCATTTCAGACTCTGATCTTTTCACCGACTTCCCAGAGACTGCAGTGAGGCTACTCTGATATTTGCTCTTTGTTACCAGTGGTGGGTATTAGTGTTTAGCTTCCAACCTATTTTCTAACATTTATCTCAGTGCCCTTTAAGTGAGCACTTATAAAGCCTACAGAAAACCATCTCAGTTCATAAAATCTCACAAGCCCCCAGACTAACAATGTGAAGATAAGAAAGGCACTCATGGCTCTAGCTCCTAATCGGGGACTGTCATGTCTATGGAAGTCACACGGAAACAGAAAGCCGGGAGTGGCCTGTTCCCAGCGCAGCAGCTGTAAGTTGCAGTTCCTCCCGAAGGGTGCCGATGCTGGGGAGGTGAACCCAGCCCCATGGCTGCCAGAGGACATGAAACTACAGGCCAGGAAAAGTTGTGGGTAAACACGGGTTTTGTCCACAAGCTGATGTCTTCCTCCTCCTGTTTGAACATAGGTCAGGACTCACATAGCAGGTTTGGGACCATGAAGGTAGAGACTAGCAGAGAGACAGTGAAACACCAGGCAGTAACTTAAGAAAAACTAGGATGCTGGCTCTGCATGTTGGGGTAGGGCTATAAGAAGATGAGCATCCGGGGCCTTCTGCCCAAAGCTCCACAGCCATGCCCAGGCTCTGCGGCCACCTCTCCTCTGAGACTGCTGCTAAAATCTCATTCCCTACAAGGGTGCATTGTCATGCCCTGGGGCAGACAGCCCTGGTGAGGCTATGAGGGCAGCAGGTCTCAGGCCAACTCCAAGTTTGTTAAGAATACAGATTGCTTACCTCCTAGAGGTGGGGGTCAGCATATGGTCCTGATGTTGCAAACATTTTCTGGTGACATCAGCATGCAGCCAGGTTTAGGGAACCCTCGTTCTGGATGGTAAATATGCAGTCTTCTAGGTGGGTGAGGACACTGATGGGACAAGGAATGGTGGCTTTCCACTGAGAGGTGTGGGGCAGAAGCTGTGTGCATGGTGCCCAAGGGCAGAGCACTTGAGGTGCCACCAGAAATCAAAATGGCAGCCCCTGGTTGAAACTTCTTCAGAGTGCATTAAGTCCTTTGAAGGAAAGTCACCACGGAACATGGGATATCAGTGAGTCACTATGATCACCTGGGACCCACAACCATAAGGACCGTCCATTTGGGTAGATAATTTAGGGGAGGAAGGCATTCTTGCCATGTGAACACCAAAGCTGCTGGACCCAAGTTGGGCCGAGTGTGGGCCCTCTGGGGGAATGCTCGGCATCTGTAAGTTGTGGGTGTATAAACAGCAGCAGAAGTGTCCCCTTGGCCTGGAACAAAATGCCTAGTTTGGGACTAAAGGGATGAAGTAAGGGAAAATGTGAACAGAACAGCTTGATGACAGGAAGACTGGAGCAAGGGCATCCCCAGTCATTCCATGGATATGATGGAATAGTCCTGGCTAGCTCTCCTATCCTGACACTACTGTCACTCCCCTGCCTCATTCCTCACATTTCACCCCATAGTAGTCGAGATGCAGGGGTGTCTTTCCCTTACCTATCCCAAGACAGACTGTCGACCACAGAGGACCCTGCATGAGTTACATGCCAGAGGTGGAAGGGGAGTCTGCCCTGCCCAGTCAGGTGGCAGGGAATTGGAGCCCTCAGATGGGTGGGATGGGGGTCAGAGCCAGGAAAGAGAGGCCTGTGTCCTTCTCCAGATACCACACAGCGTGGGACCATTTGGCAGGGAGGAACATAAACGCTGCATCAGGGACCCAAGTTCTGGTCCCACTACAACCCTGTATGTGGCCTGGGACCAGTCCTTGGCTTCAGGTTCTTCCTGTCCTGTGAAGGGGTCGGATTACATGAACCTGACTGGGAAGTAGCAGGACATGAATGGGCACGCAGGTCTGGGGCCAGGAAGCAGCATACCAGGCTGTGGTGGCCTCTGCACAGACAGGGCCCACCTCAGTGGAACAGCTTAGCATATCCTGCTTAGAAGGGTGGAGCTCAGAGGGCTTCAAAGGGAGAGAAAGGTTATATCCGTGGTCCCGGGATGGTTAGCTAAGGATACCCCGAGCAGCTGGGGCTCAGGGATGCTGGTTTCCTAGTAGTATCAGGCCTAGTCAGGGCACCAGTCTAGGCCATGTCTCCCCAGGCACCAGGAGTCATTATATTAAAATCCCCCCACCTGGACTTCAGGTGGCAGCTGGCCTGGGACCCATACTCAGAAGCTGCTGCTCCTAAGAGGTTCCTGGGAGCCTGCTGTTGGAGTCACCCCATAGACCTTCTCCCCCAGGTTTGAGTTTGGGTCCTGGCTGCAGAGCTATGTGTTCAGTTTCCAGGCCCTATTTCCCTCCTGTCCCCTTAAAGACAAGCTATGGCTCCAGCAAGGAAGAACTAAGTGTGGACCCACAGGTCAGCACCATCCCAGCCAGGTGTGGGCAGTGCCCGTCACCCACAGAAGTGGCGCCGGTCCACCAGAAGGCCCCAGTGATGTATGGAGCTCAGGTGGTCCAAACTGTCTTCCTGGAAAAGCACGTCCAAGTCCCTGTGCTGACTGGACCCTGGAGCCCACATATGGGGTGTGTGAGGAGGTGGCAGTAAGTGCTGGGGTCAGGCTGACCCGGCGGGACCTGTCAAGGCCTCCAATCTGCACTGTACTTGCATTCTCTGCAAGGGCTGAAATAACACCTGTCCTGTGTTGAGAGGTTTAATGTACATGTCATGCCCAATGTAGGGGACAGGCTCCACCACTGTCATTTGTGGCCACTAGTAGGAAGGAAATGGTGATTTCAGCCTTGAAGGAAATCTGCGTAGCAGCAGAAGGCAGGATCCAAGGACTTAGACATGTCTCAGCGCTTCTTGGAGTTGATTGTCATGGAGACAACAGGATTTCCTTTAGTGACCCGTCTCTTTGTTTTCATTTGCTCTAAAGGCCCAGGCTCTGTACCAAGGCTTTGTGGCCTGGAGGGCGATGTCTCCAGGCAGGGACCAGACCGTCTCCCACTCCCCCATTGCTGGCTGTCTCCTCACCCAGCCTTGTCTTCCCCACACTGCCTTTTGCTTCAGCGCCAAGACATTATCTCAGCTGAGTCCCTTGGGGTCTTCTCTGCTGTCTCAGCTTCAGAGCCTCCAGCACAGGGGTCATCCCTGCCTCCAAGCCCCCACCATCTGACATGCATCTATTCTGGGGTGTCTCTGTGTGGGCTAGAGGGTGCAGCCTCTTTTCTGGGACATAAACCCAGATCTCAGTGTAAGTCAGACACCTGCTGAGTCCCCTCCAAGGGCCTCCTTGCAAATTCTGAAAGTGCTTCCACCAGAGCCTGACAAAAACCCCAATAACAGTTCAGAATCCATCTGATTCCCAGGCCCCTTAGTATGCAGTTCCACATACAAGCCAAATCCTACAACTAAGGTGACCCAGGCCCCCTGTCCCTTCCTGGCCATTAATTTTCTGTCCCACAAGCATCCGTCTCCCATTGCTCATGCCCCGGACCTTGTGGTCTAGGTCTAGAAAGGATCCAGAGCCCAAGGAAGGAACAAGGGACAAGCATAGCTTTAAGAAGGAGATCACTGGGAACTAGCAACAGATGAGGCAGGAGAGGAACTGAAGGCTCTCCTGGGAGGCTGGGGGGACAGGCTTGACCAGGTCGATAAAAATAAGGCCAGCAGGTCTACTGGGCAAAGGCAGAAAAGGTGACTTCTGTCCTGAGGAGAAGGCAGAGTACCTTCCTTGCCAGGAAGAGTCACCTGACTCTACTCTGAGCCATAGAGAAAGCAGGAGTCAGCTGCTGGCTCTGTCTCGCTCTCATCTTGGTCCCTAGACCTGTAGTGAGGGACCAGCTCATCACAGGGAGGCTGAGACCCAGCTGCCTCCGTGAGACTGTTTGGTCTTCTGTGGCAACTCCCGCCCAGATGAGGCCTTCCCTGGAGGTCTCCAGCCCAACTCAGGTGTCTGTGATATCCTTCCAGAGCTTGATGGTGGCTTCTCTTGAACAAAGGGACAGAGCTGAGAGGACTAAAGACTTTGCCTCTTCCCCTGCCCCTCCCTCCATCCCCTTTCCTCCAGCTCCCAGCAAGACCCAGAAAAACAAGCTTTGTCTCCTTCCACCCCCATCCCCCCAAGAAACTTTTAAGTGTACCAGACACATCGACTGCATTAAACACGATGAATTTTTAAGGCATGAGTTGGCAGGGTTACCATGGCTGCCTTTGCCCTGAGGGGCACACTGCCGAGGATTGATTGAAATAAATAAAACAGATTTACAGTTTTCATACTTGGGAAGCAGAGAGTTGGAAGGGAAGAGAGTGGGGGGAGGGGTGGGATGCCGTGAAACTCTGGAGCTTTCTGGACTTCACATGGGAGGCCACCACTTCCTCTCCCCATCCTAAGGTTATACTGACCCGAAAGCTGCTTTCTCTTTAAATTCCTAAAGGATCCCAGCTGTTGGGCAGGGGTGAAGGCCTGGAGGAGGCTCTTTTCCGGTGGGAACAGCTCTGGGCCTTGTCTGTATATTCTAGCCTTGATATTAGGTTACACTTAAATTTATTGGCTGTGAGACTCCAGGCGTCTCCTAGGAAAGCACCCATGTCCCATTGGCCTTGGACTGAAGGAGACATGAACACCAACTGGTAGCCAATGTAGAGCAGGGATGGAAATGAAGAGAGGAGGCCTTGCTGCAATGGGGAGGGGAGGGGATTTAGCAGGGAAGTTGGTTGATCCACCCCTTCCCTCAACAACAGGCACCTAAAACTTGTTGTCCTCCTGCGTACCCAACCCTGAGACTGCTTACAGAGGGCGGGAGTCCACTCACCCTCTGCTCTCAGAATCAATGTCCTGGCCAGGCTCCGAGGGCCCTTGAGCCAGGCCCACCTGCCTGGTCACCCATCAGAGCTCCCTGTCTCCATCTAGAGCTGGCAGTGCTGACCCCCTCCCCCCACCCCCATAACACCACCCACCAAAGAGTTGGGCTTGCA
>NW_007231844.1:0-18569 GCF_000164805.1 Carlito syrichta | reverse complement strand
GGGGGGAGGGTACCAGACTATACAGAAGCAGAGGCACAAAGAACAGATGGGGCAGCCTTAGGGTTAGGGGGCTTTTGCTGAGTGTTTGGGGAGACAGCAGATAGACCTTCCTATATCCAGTTAAGCTGTTTGTGTAGTCCAGCCTAGCAGGGTTCTGAGTAAAGTCATCCACACCCCTGCTGCACTGAGAAGGCGCAATTAGGAAAGACATCCCAATGGCACCGAGAAGGCGCAGTTGGGAAGGACATTCCATGGATTGCACACAGGGGTGGGCAGGGCAGGGTGCGGAAAGAATTGGAGAGCTGGACACCCCCACCCAGCCTGAGGCTTGCCAGCTGAGGCTTCTTCTGATCCTCCATCCATCAAGAGGCAGGCAGCACTGGAGATGGGTGGTATTTACAGCAACTGGGAGGGAGTGCCAGGTAGGGGTGGCACCCCTTATTTCCATGGCTCTCTCAATGTTGGCATCTCCTTCTACTCAAGAAGTTTGACTTCCAGTGTCTCTCCCCACCAAGCCAGCTGTTGTGTATGCTGCTGGTCGCCATCTTGTTGGGGTGGTTAGCTTATTGTTTGGGACAGTCAAGAATGTCAGAGACTCCCGGGAGGGGTTGATTGCTTCAGCCTCTACCTCCCTTAGTCTCTTAAGTCTATCTGGTGCCCTGTCCACATCCTGCCCACGAGCCTTGGGTTGGCTCATCAGAGGGGCAGGCCATGCCCCTTAAGGGTTTTGAAGGCCAACACTGTCAGGCCAGCTGGCACATGGGCATTCCTGGGCCTTCAGCCTCCCTTTCTCCCAAGCCGAACACTCACCCCATACAGCCTCACCATGGTCAAACACATCATACGCTGCTGCCTTTAGTCACCCCCATCACCCCCATCAACAGGGGGCAGAGAGGCAAGGAGGACAGCAGCTTGCACTGCCTAGTGAACAGACTGACTCACTTCCCCAGCCACCCTCACGTGGCTCAGTGTTGTACCAATCATGGTGTGGCCGGGGTGGCACTATGCCTTTCCCTGGTGGCAAGAGCCAGGGGGAGTCCCCAAAGAGAATTGACCTGAGTGTCCAGAGCAGATGGCCAAGGGATCTGGGAAGGATCAGCTGACAGTGCAGATGGGGGAGGCTGTTTCTGGCCTTGGTAACTTGGCTGGTCCTTTTCTTGGAGGGTTCAGGGACATAGGGTCATGGGAAGGAGTTTTCCATCTTCCCTGAAGCCACATGGCAGAGTGCAGATTCCCCAGTGGGGAGCACAGCAAGGAGCCAGAATGCAGGCTCCCCAAGAAGAACACCTGAGTCAGCCCTCTGCCCTCCAGGGCACACACCCACCTGCAGATACCTGGTAAAGAATCCCATTCCCCAACTTCTCCCGAGTAGACTCTGGCTGTCCCTGGCCTCCACACTCCACCTCACCCCTCCCCCCAGCTCCCAGGGTGAGTCTGTCCTGAAGGGAGCTGTTCTCTCTCCCTCACTTACGTTCTGCCCCAGGCCCACAGCATGGACCAGCAGAGATGGGAGGTGACCAGGCAGGGAGAAGCCTCTGGCCACAGGAATAGTCCCCCACCCCAGGAGTGTCCATGCAGCAGCTCTTGTACTCTGCACACAGCCCAGGCTGGCAAGGGCTAGAGCCCACTCCAAACCACAGCTTGACTTTGCCCAAGTTGGTGACCTGTCTAGTCCTTGGAGGAGAAGCAATGTCCTCAACCCAGGACACATCAGAGAAGATGGCTCCAGACTCCTGTCAGCCCCCCACCTGTGCCTTTCTCTTCTACCAAGAGACGGATGTCCTGCCAGGCGGGCCATATGGCCTGAGGGCATGACGGGCCAGTCTAGAAACATCCAGAAGCCCAAGACACCCCCAAGGCCAGTTGGCACCTTCTTTCTCCCTCCCACCCTGGCCCAGGAGCTGTGGGTAGTTGCCAGGGGGGGGTGTGGGGGAGCACCTTCTACTGAGGGCCACCCCTGAGGCCTGCAACTGTCCTGCGCTAAAGCCTGGAGTATAGTGATGCTTGGCCAGTATTCATGGTAGAAAAGACAGTGACACAAAGGCTCATACCAGCCTAGCAGGTGTGTGCAGTCCCTTCCAGGCCAACACTGCTGCAGAGTGCCTTCCCGGCCCACACCAGAGCTGTGGAGAGTCTCCAAGGGGTAAGCAGAGCCGTGTGTTTCCTTCTCTGGCCCCAGCGTGGGCCTTGGCCTTGGAGGCTGTCCCAAAGAAGGGAATCTTCACGGGCAAGGCAGTGTCGTCTCAGTTCCTAAGGGAAAGTGACAGCCCCTCTCTCGGGTTTAGAACCAGCTAAGGGCAGGTTGCTCACTTATGAGAGCTCCTGGTATATGACAGAGGAACCAAAGGGAAGCTGGTCCTGCCCCAGCACAAAACCAGACCTGGAAGGAGGGAGCAGCTTACCAGGCAACAGCGGGAGGCCTGAAAGGGAGAAGCAGAGCCTCATCCATGGGGTCTCCGGGCTATGTGTGTGGGGCAGGGCCGGCAGCACAGCCCCAGCTGGAGCAAGAGCTCCACTGCCACCGAGTGCAAAGTCCTCCCTGGACGATGTGTTCCCCCTCTTCTGGCCACTTCCTTCCCTCCTGCTCTTGAGTCATGGCGACACACCAGAGGCCCTCTTGCTGACTCAGCACACTTGTGTGGACCCCACCCTCCTCCAGCCCCGAGGTGGGCTCCAGGAAGAGGTCCCATTCCCTCCCAGACTCTCTTCAGGTTCTCTCCCACCCCACGTCTCTGCCTTGTCCCCAAGCCCCATCCAGGCCGTTGTCTCCTAGTGAACAGCACTTTAACATGGGTGTTAGAAAATACGGGCGAATGTTGAATGCTTGCAAGCTGTGTTCCATTATTGACGCTATGCTTGAGAGCCAGGCAGGCAGCTCCAGCAGGGCTGGGGCTCAACAGAGAAGTGATGACACAGCAGCCCTGCCAGGCAGCCATCTGCCAGGCCTCCACCGGGTGGGGACAGTCCCTGGTGCCCACTCAGAATGGCACCAAGGAAAGTGGTGAGGAAGAACTCAGCCTCTGGAAGTCAACTCTTCTGGGTCTGAATCCTCTATTCCTGGTCCTCTCTGAACCTCAGATTCCTCTTCTCTGCAGTGGGGATGATCACTGGATGCCCTGCCCAGGTTGTGTGAGGACTCAGCAAGAGGCCACAGGAGGAGCTCAGAGCCCAGTGCCAAGCACATGGTAACCCTGAGGCCGCCTGTGGAGATCCTGTCGTGGATGTGGGATTGAAGTGAAAAGCGGGCCCTCCTTCCTCCCTGCCCACCTTTTTGACTCAAGAGGAGGTATTGGCACCCTGACTGGTTCAGAGCTCCCTGAGGTCTGACCCAGCTGATATACCCTGACTTGACTTCCCCTCCGCCGCAGATGCCCAGGACAGGGCCTTGACAGTGCCAGTAAGCACTGTGAACCCCTCACTGGGCCCAAGCAGATGGGTGTCACACCCTCAACCTGGAGCCTGGCATCTAGGAAGGACCCCACAAGTTAGCTAACACAGCCACTGTTGTAGAGTGTCCTTGGGGTGAGGCGGGGTGCAGTCCCCCCCACTTCCCTCCCCTGCTGCAGCCCCAGCCACAGGGCGGGAGCCATCCTTGGTGGAGCCCTGTGAGCTGCAGGCCCCAGAGCAGCCCCTCCTGCCTCTGCCCAGCGAGCATCCAGAGCATGATGGGGAGCCCTAACTGCTGCTTTCTGTGGGTGCCTGCTCCTGGCTTCTCCCCTGTGGTGCTTTAATTAGTGTTGCTCAGGGGGAGATTCCCCAGGAGGAAGCTTGGTGCGGTGTGTTGTTGCTGATCCTTCAGCTGTCATGGAAGCATGTGCTCTGGGTCTCCTGGGATGAGCTGGAGCAAGGGAGGTCTGAGGAGGGCAGCCAGGCCTGGGTGATAAGGGTAAAGAGGTAACTTCAGGGCACTGCTTTCTGCAGACCAGAGCATGCACAGTACGGAGGATCCTGCTAGGGATAAGCAGGGATGGATGTGCTGGAGTGGGGGTCAGCTTGTCTAGGCCTGTGTGGGACGCCTCTGATCCTTCAGGCAGTAACGGCCAGCAATCATTGCTGAGCAGCTACCGTGTGCTAGGCCCTCTTGGTCCAAAGGATACGAGAGTCACAGAGAAGGCCCTGCCCCTTGCTGTTTGTTTACAGTCTGATGGGGGAGATGGACAGGAACCCAGGAAACAAGCACATTAACAGGCTGATTTCAGGTAGGGATGAAGGCTAAAAGAAATTGGCTTTCTCTCAGAAGGGGCTGGTGGGAAGAGAGGACACTTCAGACCAAGGCCTCTCCAGGACACGAGATTGGAGCTGAGGCCTTGATGTCTGGAGGCAGAGCTGGCCAGGCCAAGGCAGGACAGGCAAAGCCTCTGAGACCATGCTCAGGAACAGAGATAATGTCATGAGTGAAGGAGGAATAGTGAGAGGCTAGGCTAGAGAGGAACCAACCAGAAGATGGAAGATCTTGTAGGCCTCAGTGGGGAACTGGGCTTTCTATTAGATCTCATAGGAAGCCATTAGGCCAGTGGACCTGATGGAGGGGCTTGGGATCAAGGATGCCTTGTGTTTTGGGCTTGAACAGCCTGGGTGGGCCATGATGCTGATAACTGAGATGAGGAAGCAGGCTGGCAAGTCTACAGAAACACCAAGAGTTGGGTTGTGGCCCTGCAAAGTTTGAGATGCCTGTGAAGCTGCCAAGTAGAGTTGTCTACCAGGCAAGCCGCTATCCCATCTGGAGCCCAGTGGGGCCCAGGGCAGATACATAGGAGTCACTGATCTAGACACGGGCTTTTTGGACACACCCATGGGACCAGAGGATACCACCAAGAGAGACTAGAGAGAGAAGAACAGAAGCACCACCCCAGCGTTAGGGCAGGAGGCACAGACACTGAGGTGGGAGGAAAACCAGGAGAGGGTAGGGTCACTAGTGACAAGAGAAGTTTCTAGAAAACTGCCATTCCTGACCTTCTGAATCTCTGTCAGCATTCCCAGGGTTTTCTGGGCCACCAGGAGGGCTTGACGCCCACTCTTCTCACCCACCCCTTGCCTATCCTTCCACACCGCCCCAGCCATCCTCATATGAGTGCCATCCTGCCTTCTGCTGCTGTAGGTCCCGCTGGGCTGGCCTGTGATCCCTGGAGAGCGTGGCCTGGCAGCAGCTCAGCTGCTGGCCTCTGTCATGGAGACGGCAGCAGCTGCTGGCGACGGGCATTTGTGACCATTTGTCAGACGCTCCCCTTCCTCCTTTGCTGCCCTTCTGGAGCATTTCTGTCCCACAGCCCTGGAGACAGGGCCTCTTTGGGGTGGGAGGCCTGGGAGAGGCTGGGAAGCACTGTCTGGGTCCTGCACAGGGTCACTACCTCCTGGCTGCAGCTTGGGACTGCCTGGCCAGGCTTCCCCCTGCCAGCCGGCTGTCGGCTCCCCAGGAGGGTTCCGGCCCTGGTGGTACCAGGCACCAAACATGGGCACGTCATGTGACTTGTATCTAGTCTTCACGACTGCCTTCTGCGTAGTCCCCCTTATGGCAGGTATTGCCCCAGTTAAGGTGAAGAAATTGGTGTGCAGAGACATGGAGATCACATAACCGGTGGTTGGGAGCTCCAGGCTCTGAGCTTGAGGAACCCACCAGGCATTGCAGGGTCCTAATGGTGTGTGGGGCAGAGATGAAGTGGCCCCTTGCACAAATGCCCACTGCCCTCCCCCTACTCTGTCTCCTTGTTTAGATTTCTCTTGTGGTTTCTAGCCCAAGCCTGCTGGTTCCAGCTGGGGCTAGGCTGGAGACGGCCTGCCCTCTGTTTGCGCTTCGTGGTTTGGCCTCCCCATTACCAAATGCTCTGGGATTTTTCCGGGTCCAGGGGTGGGGAGGAATCTATTCCAGCCTGGCCCCAAAGCCATGGCTGGTATTCAGAGACAAGGAAGAAACTAGCCCTGAGCACACTGAGTGTAGGACAAGTTCAATGACCTGGGAAGGAGGGACTTGTTTTATGCATGCTGCCTCAAAATGGGGCTTGTGTCATTAGGCACATGAGATGTTGAGACTTAAGACACCTTGTCAAGTCAGCAGTGATGCCTCCCTAGAGCAGGGACGAGGAGTCAAGCAGACAGCCATCAGCCCCACACAGGAGGTCATGAGGGTAGGGGCCATGTTGACCTCAGCCCCAGCCATCAGGAAGTGCTGTGCCGTGTGCCACCACTGACCCCTTCCTGGCCCATACCTGCTTCCTTCTCAGTTCGCAGGAAGTTTCTGGATCACTGGGGCTCCCACCAGGAAGTCATACCCCACCCATGCTGGGAAGACATTACCCAGGTAGCCTTTGAGGAATTCTTCCCCTGATGCCAAGCCTCTGAGAGCAGTGGAAAGTCAAACAGGCTTCCTCTGAGCCTGGTTCCAGGGGCCCTGGCAAACTGCATGTCTTCATTCCCTGAGTTCCCTGTTTTGTCTTTATATAACATGGAGTCTCATTTCCACAAAGTCTATTCCTTACTTCCCAAAACTATTACTAAAGACAGGAGAGGAACTGTGGCCCAGGGCCAGTGAACCAGGCTCTGGAAGCCTTGGTCAAGTTGCTTCATCCTACCCCAGAGTTTCATCCTCTTTACAGTGAAGAAAAAACTCAGGGTTGTCCATCATAAAGATCCATTTCAGTATCTCCTGAGCTCTTGCCATTTGCAAGTGTCACTCCAGTCAGGAGGGAATGCAGTGGGAACAACATAAATCCCTGGTCTCAGGAGCTTTACAAGGAGGGAGGGGGACAGTTAAGCAGATGCCCACTACGTGGAGAACTGGTCAGGTAAAGGTGAGCTCCATCAAGAGGATAAGGCCCAGCAGGAGGCAGAGGACCTTGGCCCGGGTGTTGCTCATGCCTGTGGGAACTCAGTAAAGTGACTGGGGGCCCATCTAGCCTGGGGAGCCCTGGAATTGCAGGGCCAGGGTAGGCAGTGTTGGGAAGCTAGAGCCAGGCCAGCGTCCCCCTGACAGGCTTCAGAGTTGGGTTCCAAACTGGCCCCAGGAGAAAGCAGCCTTCCCCCAGGATGCTGTAGAGCCAGGAGGAGGTTTCTGAGTTGAGGCACAGAGGCGTCCGTGGTGGCCTGCACTGTAACCCCTGTCTGCCTGCCCTCCAGGCAGCTCTGCCTCCTGCTGAATGCAGAGAACATCTTCCACTCGATGGCAGACATCCTGCTCCGGGAGGAGGACCTCAAGTTCGCTTCGACCATGGTCCATGCCCTCAACACCATCCTGCTCACCTCCACAGAACTCTTCCAGCTGAGGAACCAGCTCAAGGACCTAAAGACTCTGGTACGCCATGTCCATGGGCTCTAGCCCAGGTTTGCCTCAGCGTGCCAAGGGACACACGATGTGCCAGCTCACCCCTCAGCTGGCCCCAGCAGGTTCGAGGGAAGGGGAGGGTATGAAATCAAGACTTCCCCTTGCCCCATGTGAGATGTGGCTCCCCTGGATGAACGGCTGCCTGCGAGCCTGACCACGCAGTGAGTCACTGCTGCTGAGGTCTCTGCCTGCAGAAGGCCCTGTGATCTACTCAGGGTCCACGTGTCCTCCCTGACCCACCCCAACAGCCCTGCCTTTTCTACTCGTTGACACCCCAGGCACTGCTCCCTCAAAAACAGAAGCTCTGTGGCTATGGGCCTTCCCTGCTGGGCATTGCCACCCTTGCTGGGTCAGGCCTCTGGGTCCTGACCTTGCAAGGGAGTAGGATTATTTGCTCTCCTTGCGTCCTTCCTCTTGGCCTGGCCCTTTTCCTCCCTCAGCTAGACATGTCTGACTCATAAGGCACTTTCATAAACCAAGGAGTCACATTGCTGCCTGCCCCAGGCTTTAGGTAAGGACTCACCAAGAAGACATGAGGAGAGACACAGGTCTGGCTGAGAGTGGTAGGCTGCAGAGGGTCTACAGGGACAGGCGCCATCCTGAACACAGGCTCCAGGGGTTTGATGCCCCATGCCCCTGCCCAGCTCAGACCCTGTAGACCCTGTTCTCCACCCCTTCATGGGAATCTCAAAGCCATCCAAGCCCATGTCTGAGGGCGTTTGGGGCCAAGTGGCTCAGAATGATCCAGGCCACAGCCTTGCCTTCCTCCTGTGGTTCCTTCCAGACATTTGCAGAGGCCTTAAGAATTTTCCTCAGGGGTAGGGGCTCCCCCAAGTGTGGGCTCAGCTCCTGGGCTGGGTTCTGAACATACAAGGCAGCCTGTGGTGGGGGGAGGAGATGGCATTTGAGGACAGAGCAGGATACCACCCAGAAGATCCTGGCCCTTCTCGAAACCCCCTTACCCTCCCAGCCCCCCAGGGCTCGGGGACCACAGAGTTCTGGGGAGAACAATTAGTGTGATTTTGTCGAGGGCAGAAATGCCAGCACAAAGGAGAGGCTTACTCCTGACCAGACCCTCACTGCCACCACACAGCTCTGGGGGACTGAGAGGTAATGACAGGGTCTGAAGAGGAACTGTCAGGGTTTCCTTTGTGACAACTCATTCCCAGCTGGGCTGCCAAATGGAGGGGGTGCTGAGCTGGCTGCTCCAAGGGCCCTGGTTCGGACCCGTGGCCCTTCCTTCTGCGGGTTCCCATGTGGACAAAATGGGAGGGAATGGGGGTCTCCTAACTGCTCCCACCTCTTCCCCCTTAGGAGAGCCAGAACCTGTTCTGCTGCCTGTATCGCTCCTGGTGCCACAATCCAGTCACCACAGTGTCCCTCTGCTTCCTTACCCAGAACTACCAGCATGCCTATGACCTCATCCAGAAGTTGTATCCTTCCTCTCACTGGCATTCAGGTCGGGCTGCAGGAGGGGCAGGAGGGAACCAGGTGCCCCTTTGCCACCTGGCAGGGCACTTGAGAGATGTATTTGGGAGAGCACTGTTGGCACCAAATGGGAACCACCCAGAAACCTCTGGAGGGGAGCTGGCCCTGGAGAAACCCTGTGGTAAAGGCAAAGCCCAACCCCTTCCCTGTGGAAGAGGCTGGGTGTTCTCTGCCATCACAGTTCTTGTCAGGCCCAGTGTGGAGTGAGGGTGGAGAAGAAGGCCCAGAACTGGGGACGGGGATGGACTGCAGGCTCACATGCAAGAGTGGGTTTTTGGGGTCACCAAGCCAGGGCCTGGCAGCTTACCAGTGATGCGGTAGGGAGACCAGGCTTGAACAGGAGGCCTCAGAAGGGATAGAGCCACACACCTCAGCACCTGCCTCCCAAAAGGCATCCAGGGTCCGATGTATTCCTCATCTGTGGTTGCCTGATGTGTGATACTAGATCGGAGTGCTATTCAGGGGGCAAAATTGGCCTCCATCCCTGACAGGCCAGAGGTTGGAGGAAAGGAAAGAGGGCCAGGAGGTGGTCCCACCTGGCTCCCCTCCAGGTGCCTGCTCTCCCTCCACAGCCTGGATTTGCTCCTCTCAGCCACTTGTGCGACCCGGAGACTGGGCAAGCCATCCACCTAGGCAGGAGCAGGGGCCTTTCCTGCCCAGCCCTGCCAAGCAGGCTGCAGAGCTTTGATAAGAGATTCTCCAATTCCAGGAAGGTGCAGAGCAGACAGCTGCTGAAGTGGAACCCGGAGCACTCATGCGGGGGGTTCCATTTAGAGTGGCAGAAAGGCAAGATGAATAGACTCACTTCCTTTGTACACAAATCCTGCTTAGCAAGAACCAGGCTCTGTGCACAGGAAGCAGGTGGGGACAATGCATGGTGCTCCGAGCCACCAGGCCGGGCTCCTGGAATCCAGTCTCTGCCACCCACTAGTGAGGTACGGCCAACCTGACCCCCAAGTCTGCAGCTGCAGCTGTGCCAGCCCGGTGACCAGACTTTCCTTGACTGCCTATCCAGCGGGGACCTGGAGGTCACCGTGGACTTCCTCACAGAGGTGGACAAGCTGGTGCAGCTGATCGAGTGCCCCATCTTCACATGTAAGAGTCTATGTCCAGCCTCACTTTAGTTAGTCCTGGCCTTGGGCCCTGCAGTGAGCCTGTGGCCGGCCTACAGTGAGGTGGGGTGGAACCACGCTCAGGATCAGAGCTTGGCTAAGGGAGGGCAGTCACCCCCAGGGATCCTTCCAGAACGTCAAGACTGTGAGACTGGGACAATAGTCAGGACTGAGAGACCAGCTGGAACAGGACTGGGGCATGTGGCATCAGAACTCGTGTCCTGCCTATGTCCCTCAATTTGGATCCAGCAGACACAAGCCAGTGCTGACAGCAGAATCCACCTGAAGACTAATACCAGGCCCTGCCCCAGGGCTGTCCCCAGCTATCCCTTCCACCCTGCTACCCTCTGCCCTGGCTCTCTGAAGTTGTGGGACTCCCTGGGCCCCTTGCAGGTGCTCCTGCTTGCCCAGGAGCCGTGCCCACACCTCTCTGAGAGACGAGTTGGCATTGCTGGGAGCTGGTGGGCAGGAGCTGCCTGATTAGTAACACCCAGGCTGAACGTGCAAAAGTGGCAGCTGGCTGGGGCAAGCTTGGCTCTTGGTGCTGCAACTCGCAGCGCCTGTTCCCCAAGGCAGGCACACTCCAACTGATGTTCGTGTGTTAGGGTGTGCTGGGGGGCAGCCCTGCCAGTGGCCACCTTCCCTGCCAAGGTGGCCACCTGGACCTCCCACTCTCTGGCAGCATCTCTGACCCACCCAGCCTAAGCCCATCAGCCCTCACCCCAAATCCTAAAGTAAATGCAGGGGCTGAGGGACCCCCTCCCCTCCTCTAACTCCCATTCAAAAGGCCAACTTCTGCAGGGAGCAGGGTGCCACAGGGACTGATGCCCTGGAGACAGAGGAACAATAAAGCCTGTCTCACTAACCTGAGGACCTCCAGGGAAGGCAGGTGCCCCTCACCCACCTGAGGTCAGATCCAGAATGACCCTGGGGGACTTCTTCTCAGGCCTGAGGCTCTGTGGGGAAGGGTGACTACAGGAAAGACAGACCCCTGGTCCCTGCCCAGTCCCCATCCCCACTGGAGTTGCCTGGATCCCCGTGGTGGCTGGCTTGGCCACAGGCAGCCCCAACTTCCCCAAGGCCCAAAGGAGAGAAAGGACTCAAAACAATCTCACACTTTTGCTAGGGCAGCCTGGCCTGGGGACAACAGAGCAGGTCTCCACTGGGGTGGGGAGGAATGTCTCGGGAGACCCTCATTTCCCTGTTCCCTGGCTCACCAGCACTGTGGCCTTAAGGCCTGCCTGTGCAGGCTCCCAGTGTCACCCAGACCGCTTTGCACTGCTACTGATGGAAAACATGACCACTCTCCAGAAGCGTGTGGCTCGTCCCCCACAAAGGGTACCTGGGCTGGGCATAGGGACACAAGAAAGTAGAAGCCAGTTCTTCTGGAGAGGCTTAGAAGAAAGAAGCAAGAACCCATTTTGAGTCCAGTCTCCTCCGTGGGCCTCGGGGAAGCTGGGACTGCCTCATGGCAGAGCCAGCACCAGTGGAACTGGTGCAGCTTGTGCTGGAAAGGGTGCTGGGCAGCTTCCAGGGTGCGTCCCTTCCCCCCGGTGGCAGGGCTGGCATCAGAGCTAGAGATCCAGAAGCACCTCCCAGACACTCCTGGGCTTTGGTGTGTGTCTCGCTACACACAAAAGCATTTTTCCATGCTGCCCTCCCTTAAAACTGTCCTAATCCACCGTCTTTCTCTCCAGCACACCCTATTTATAGCTCTCTTGTGCTGGCACGTGCAGAGTCGACTGGGAAATCTGTTATACTACAAGCCCCGAGCCCTCTTGTTACCAGGGAGGCAGCTGAGCGGGGGGGCGGGGAGTGGGCCAGGCAGTGGGGGTCGTCAGCCTGAGGTGACTGCTGGAAAGATCAGACAGATGGGCAGGTGGGTAGGTAGAAGGATGAGATCATGGAAACAGCTAAGATGCTTCTGGGAGAGGAGAGGGCTGGCTTGGCTGGCCAGGAAGAAGCCTCTGCCTTGCTCCAAGTCACAGCTGCCTGGTTGGCCCCACTCCACTGGGTCCTCAATCTGTGGGTGCCATGGCACCAGGTCCTGGTGGCCCTGGCCAGGCTGAAGCAGGGGGTGTGGGCTGGGTGTGTTCCTGAGCTGTGCCAGGCCCCTGACTCCTGTGCTCTGCCCTATGTCTGCTACAGATCTGCGCCTACAGCTGCTGGACGTGAAGAACAACCCCTACCTGATCAAGGCCCTCTACGGCCTGCTCATGCTGCTACCCCAGAGCAGTGCCTTCCAGCTGCTCTCGCACCGGCTCCAGTGCGTGCCCAACCCCGAGCTGCTGCAGACCGAGTGAGTGCGAGTGGGGACCGGCCTCTACCAACAAGGGGACTCCCGCCCCTGAGCAGGGCCAGAGCTAGACAAACCTGTCCGAGGGGCTGCTGAGGTCTCCCTCACCTCAGCATCCCACCCCTTTAGCCACTGTGGCCAGCGTTCATCCCATAGCCACTGACCCTTTGGCCTCTTGTGTCCACATCTGAGCACCAGGCTGGAGGCTTCTGGGAGTGTTTACAAGGTGATAGGTGGTAACAATTCTTTCTCCAAGCAATCAGGCTTGAGCTTAGTGAAGCCAGATGAAATCTAAAAACTCTGACTGGGTGCGGTGGCTGAAGCCTGTAATCCCAGCACTCTGGGAGGCTGAGGCGAGAGGATTGCCTGAGCCCAGGGGTTCAAGACCTGCCTGGGCAACTTGGTGAGACCGCATCTCTACAATAAATTTTTAAAATTAGCTGGACATGGTGGTATGTGTCTAAAGTTCCGGCCTACTTGAAAGGCTAAGGAGGAAGGATCGCTTGAACCCAGCAGGTCTAGCCTGCGGTGGCCGTGAGTGTGCCACTGTACTCCAGCCTGGGTGACAGAGTGAGACCTCAACTCAAAAAAAAGAAATCGAAAAACTCAGGGCATCCCATAGCTACCCAGACAGAGGACCCTGGGGAGAAAGTCCAGGGAGGGGGAGGAGTGCCTGCCACAGCTTAGAGATGGGGGCCCAGGTGGCATTTGGACAAGAGAGGGAGAGAGGACTCCATTCCGGGCACCCCCCTACACACCCCAGACAGCCCTCCCCACCCTGTCTGTGGCAGAGGCTCGAGCCTGGGACACTGGGAGATCCCAGCATTGCTGGGACCTTCCCATCTCCCTCCTGAGTAGGGTGGGAGGCAGGAGCACCTGGGTCCGGCTGCCCATGGAAAGAACAAGTCCCAGGCATACCTCGCTGAGAGGCCCTGCCTGGCAGCCTCTGGGCAGGAGAATCCAGGCTCCCACCCTGAGCCCACGGCTGGCCCCTGCCCCAGAGCCTGTTGGGCCGTGTCTATATTTGGTAACCCTTGGAGGCTTTGCCTCATCCACAGGCATTTGGCATTCGAGATGGAAAATTTCACTTGTCAGGTCGCCATGGAAACGAGCAGAGCCACTGAGAAGATTTACACTGAATGGAGCGCACCCAGCTTGCATCAGATGCTCTGTGTGTCTAGAATTCCCTCCTAGGCTGTTAGAGCTGCTCAGCAGGCCCAGCGCCTTGCTCCAGTGAAGGGCCTCGGACATTTGTCCTTGGGATGGATGCAGGCAGCCTTGAGAACCGCCTACCCAGCATTGGAGCCCCTGACCAGAGCCCGTGTGTCCTCCACACCTGGGCTGAGGCTACCACCACCCCTCCCACTCTGCCCAGCCCTCCAGGGGCTGAGTATGGGGCACCTGATAGATTGTCAGCCCCAGGTCGGCTAGGTACCTGAACCCCCAGCAAGTGTAGCCCCCGCCAAGAGCTCTGCTCTGGCCTTTCCCACCTCTCTGCCCAGACGGCAGCAACTCTAGAGTGGCAAGACTAGGCCTTGTGCCGGCTGCTTTCTCAGCTGCTCAGGGGGCCACCCCGGCAAGCCCCAGGAGACAGCATTTGGCACGGAGTGAGCCAGGGGAGCAGGGAGGCAGCCATGGACGTAGGTGTGCATCTGGATTCCCTTGCCCGGAGCTGCCTGCTCCTGAGACTGGGGAGAGGCCCTGAGCCACACTGTGCCTGGCTGACATGGCCTCTGCACTGGCTTTACCAACGCCCTTGGGGTCGCTCTGGCAGGCACTCAGGAGGGGAAGGTACAGCTGGAAGGGAGGAGACGGCAGAAAAGGCATGCCTCCCTGTGATCTCCAGTCTCTGGAGGGGTGGGGAGGGTGGCGGGGAGGCCCCTTGGCCAGGCAGCAGGCCCTGTGCTGCTAAGGGTCAGTGCCCCTCTTAGGCCTCTTGTGCTGCACCTCCTTGTCTGGGGAGGGGAGAAGAAGCTCAGAGTAGTTGGACCCTCCCCACACTCCCCAAGCCAAGGTAGTACAAGTTTGCAGAGGGAAGCTGAGTAGGATTGCCTTAGAATCTCACATGGTCAGAGTCAGGGAAGTCTTGCCTCAGGCAATTAAGGCCTCTGGGTAGAGAATTCTGAGTCAATGAATAGTTTGCAGGCCTGGACTAGCATTTTGTCTGAGTTCTGTCATGGACTTGCAAGCCCCATGCCCTCTCTGGGCTTCTGGTTTCTTCATCAGTAAATGCACGTTTGGACTAAATGGACATGTGAGGCAGTTTCCAGCTTTCAGGGCCTTAGTTTCCCCACCTTTCTTTGCAAGGATCTAGAAGGAGATATCACAGATACAGGCACAGGTGCAGCGGGCAAGAAAGGGGCCTCGGGAACAGCTGGGAGAGGGTCAGGTTGCAGGGTGGGGCACACAGGAACAGCTCATACCCTGGGAAGGGGGCAGGGGACAGTCCCAGCCCTGGGAGGGACAGGCAGCTGGCAGACAGCATCGAGTTGCCTGACAGGCCTGCAAGCCGGGAACAGCTGGGGGAGTTTCTGCGCCCTCCGCCCAGCCCAGCCCTGCCCTCATTCTGTGTGCTCCAGGCGCCAGCAGGGCTCCAGAGACCATAGCCCCCCACCCCACCCCCTGGCTTTTGGGCCACTCCCCAGGGGCTGTGTCCTCAGTGAGGAGGGAGCCTCTGAAGAAAAAAAAGGCTGGTGACAGGTGCATGGGTTGGGCGGCAGGAGAGGGCCACTCTGGGCTCTGGAGTCTAGGTTCTACTGCTGGCTAGGTGTCCCCCATCCCCAGTGCCTAAGGGTTGGTGGAAATGGAGAGAGGACGGGAAGGGCCTGAGCAGCCACCAAGCCATTATGATGGGCAGGAAAAGAAGGGACCCAGGCAGTGCCTCTACCTGTGGGGATACACCCCTCCATGCTCCCAAGACCTCAGGCCAGGAAGGGTCTGCCCATCACTGGGAGCAGGTCTCCTTGCCACCTTGAGGGCCCAGGAGTACGTTGTAACCCACTCCTGCCCACCCCCACCCTGGCCACATCTATGCCCATCACCCCACTATGCCATGCAATGCTAGAAGCGTCTCCTTAAAAACCCCTCCTTGCCAAGAGTCTTCTGGGGAGCAGTACAAGCCCGTGGGCACCCAGCATCGGAAGACACCATTCAGTGTCATCCTGTGGCTTCGGCCTCAGTGGGTTAGGGGAGCATGTTGCCACACCCTGGGGTTAGGGCTCTAGGTGCCTCTTGGCCCCCCAGAAGCTCAGGCTGCTCCCTTGAGAGTGACACCTGGGCCCCAGGGTTACTATGCCAGGGAGGGCCCTCCCAATTCCCAGGAGAGCTGGAAGCAGCAGCCAGAGCCCTGAATGCTGCCCACAGCCTGGCCCCCTGGAATGGGCCCCACCCGGCTGCTTTTGCTCTTTGCTGAACTAACGGCAGCTGAGCCCCACTCGAAGGCAGGGTCTCCAAGCCCAGAAAAGCAGCAACCGCAGACACTATCCAAGATGTTTTCTGGGGGCGTGACTCCAACAGGAAGGCGGGAAGGGAACAGGTGTGGGCAGGCAGAGCAGCGGTGCAGGAGGCCGCCTCCGGACCCCAGATGGCATCTTGACTGTGGGGAGAGTGCCCCTGCTGTGGTCCCGCCCTGCAGCTTGGGGTACCATCAGAGATGCCTGTTGGGCTCTGACTGTTGGCCTTTGGCTAGGCCACTGCTGAGGGTTCCATTGGGGGCAGCTCCATCATGTTTCCCCCAAAATGGCAGCCAGCATGCACCAGGCCTTAATCTGCTGGGCCCTGGCTGGGCCTACCTCAGAGGGGCAGAGTTATAGCCACAGTGGCTGCCCATCGAGTACCTATGCTGTAGCTGGGCACCAGGCTGAGCTCCCACACATTGCATCTGGAGGATCCCCTGCAAACACCCCAGAGAGTGGCTCCCTGGCAGCCCCTCTTTGCAGATGAAGAAACTGAGTCATGAGCCAACACTCAAATGGCTAGGAAGTTGTCATGTCATGTCTGGGTCAGGTCTGTCTGGCTCCTGTGCTCAGCTGCTGCCTGGACCTCCCCCCCACCCCCATGCTGACGTCTTTTCATGAACTCCAAAGGCCCAGGATTCTCTGCTTAGTTGAGCAGCCCAGTCTTCATGAGACCCCTTACCAGGGCCACCAGGCCTCAGGGACTGAAGCAGTCCTTCCCAGCCCACACAGATCTGCTTCTCCAAACCAGTGAGGCCAATGTGAGGGAGGAGCAGAACATTTCATGAGACTCTGCTGGAAGGTGGTTAGGAATGGGACAGCAGCCCTAAGGGATCTAGTCCCCAGTGGCAAGCTAAGCACTGGGCTTGAGGGGGGCAACAAGGCTACTACATCGCACAATTATAGGAGGCATCATGCACACTGAAGTTGTGCAGTGCACAACCTGTGCCTCTGTACACAGCAACTGGGGAGGGTGGTAGCAACAGCAGTATAGGAGCCATCAGTATGCCCAGGAGTTAGACTAGCTTGCCCCCACCCTATAGGAACAGGGAGTGACTGCAGGCCTCGGGGCCCCAACACTCAAAAACAAATGTCTTGCCAAGTTGAGGGCCCAGCAGAGACTCTTCAGTGATCCCTGTTTTCCCCAGCCCCAGCTCTGCCCCGGAGAAAGGGCTAGGCTGCCTCCTCCCCTTCTCCCCGGACCCTGTTCCAGGCCCCAGCTGGCTTCCTGGCTGGCTGCTAGCCCTGGCTTTCACCCCAAAGGGAGCCACTCGTAAACAGGAAATGCTTCCCGATGCAATGCCTGCTCTGGGCGCCATCACCAGCCACAGGCTAAGGGCGATGTCCAAGCAGCAGTGCTGGCTGTTCCCACCAACCACAGGAGAGGGGGATGCTCACGGGGCTCCCCAGCTCAGTGGGGTGGCCGGGCATGAGAGCCAGCCAGCCCGTGGCTCTGCTCCCAGCCTCACTGCCCTCCTCCGGCAGCCCCCATGCGTGCCGATCCCCTGATGCTGAGCTCTTTCGCTCCCTTTCCCCAGAGACAGCATGAAGGCGGCCCCCAACTCCCAGAAAGCCGACTCGCCCTGCATCGACTACGCAGAGCTACTGCAGCACTTTGAGAAGGTCCAGAATAAGCACCTGGAAGTGAGGCACCAGCGGAGTGGGCGTGGGGACCACCCGGACCGGAGGGTTGTCCTCTGACAGGCCTGGCACAGAGGAGAACCCAACAAGTGGTCCCATGAAGCACTCAGGGTCTTCAGGCCCTCCCCAGGAGCCTGAGGACCTGCCTCTCAGGGCCAGGACTGGGCCTGACCACCAGCCCAGGGCAACATGGGAGGCCAGGGGCTGCTGTGTCTACCCAGTCTGAGCCCAGTCCCTGGAGCCCTTGCGCTGTCAGCTGCACCCTGGCGTTGAGGCAGAGCTGGCTGCCCACCCAGCTTCGGATACCACCCATCCTCTGGAATCAGTCTCTTGGAAAAAGAGCGTGACCTCCCTAGCCTACACAAGAGCTCTGGCCTTGTATGCATGTTTGTATGCATACAGAACATGTGTGTACGTGTGTGTATACTTTATGCACATAGGGGCCAGCACAGAGATCTCTACTGAATGATCCCCCCTTCAATAAAGAAAGAACAGAAACCCTCAACCTGAACCCGCCTGCTCCTTTCCAGCTGGCACCTGGCCACTGCCGCATCTGCAGCTGCTCCAGGGCCTTGCCCTCTGTCCTGGAGACCTGGCCTCGTGGGGGACCCAAGGCATGCTGGCTGCACCCCAGAGTCCTGGTGCCTGCACGCTCACCTGAGTAATGCCATGGGCCCAGGGCCCAGCTCTCAACCTCTGGGATCTGCACCTTCCTAGAGAGCACCAGGCACTGGCCTGCCCTGGTCCCTGAACGCTGCCCTCCTCCAACCTGTCATCTGACTTGGTCATCCAGCCTCCATCCCAGTTCCCTGGGGCAGTGGGACATCCCCATTGGGCAGATGGGAGCCTCGGTGCTTCCGAATGAAAGGGAAGTGCACACCGCAAAGCACTGGGCCATGGGGGGAAAGGGCCAGAGCTGCGCAGCCAGGGGCAGGTGTCCCAGTCCTTGCTTCGGCGGAGAGAGCCCCTCCTCACCCACACCTGTAGGCCGGAGCTCACCTGTGCCCGGGCTTTGGGAACCCGGCTCCTAAGTGGCCCCCTTACACCCCAGGAGTGGGGAAGGAGTTTGTGCCTTTCCCCAGGGTCCTGGCATCAGTGGCCCCTCGGTGGGTTTCCCTGCCTAGAGTCTCCAGGATTACTGGCCGGACTCCTGACCAACGTGCATGCGTCGGCACACACGGTGTACCCAGGCATTAGGGACTAGGGACAATCCACCTCTGCTCGGCTCTTGCGACGTGGACCCCCCACCCACTAGGAAGGAG